>NC_052346.1:10954599-10964599 GCF_016432855.1 Salvelinus namaycush
TGGCAAATCACCATAGGAGTGATAATGGGAATGGCGACCTGAAGGAGGTAATGGGGCAAATGGAATGAGTGCAGTAATGGCAATTGTCAACCTGAGTAGGAATGGGAGTCGAATGGAGGATGATAGGGCAACATGTGTGCGCACCTGGAAGGGAGTGGATAATGGGTCAAATCATGTGTCGACACCGGAGGGAAGGTAGGAAAATGGGCAAAGTGCGACACCTGGAAGGGAGTAGGATAAGGGGCAATGTGCGACACTGGAAAGGAGGAGGTATAGGGAAAATGGACATGGGGCGGGAAAATGGCCAAATGCGGACACCTGAAGGTGGGGCAATGTGCGCACGGAAGGGAGTAGATAATGGGGGCAAAATGTGCGACACTGGAAAGGGGAATAGATAATGGGGCAAATGTCGACACTGAGAGGGAGGAGGATAATGGAGGCAAATGTGGACTACCATGAGGTAGTAGAGGAGGGAATGGCCATGGAATAGGGCATGGGCGACGGAGGAATATGGGGCAAATGTGCGACACCTGGAAAGGGAGGAAGGATAATGGGCAAAATGTGCGACACCTGGAAGGGAGAAGATAATGCAAATGTGCGACACCTGGAAGGGAGAAGGATAAGGGGCAAATGGGGACACCTGGAGGGAGGAAGGAATGGGGCAATGTGCGACACCTGGAAGGGAGAAGAAATGGGGCAAATGTCGACACTGGAAGGGGAAGGATAATGGGCAATGTGGACACTGGAAGGGGAAGTAATGGGGAAATGCGAATGGTAAGCATGGACACTAAAAAGGATAAGGCTGGGAACGGGAGGAAGATTAATGCAATGTGCGGACCCTGGAGGAGGAAGGATAATGTGGCAAATAGCGACACCTGGAAGGGAGAAGGATAGGGCAAATGTGCGACACCTGGAAGGGGAAGGCTAATGGGCAATGTGCGACACCTGGAAGGGAGGAAGGATAATGGGGCAAATGTGCGACACCTGGAAGGAGGAAGGATAATGGGGCAAATGTGCGAAACCTGGAAAGGGAGGAAGGATAATGGGCAAATGTGCGACACCTGAAGGGAGGAAGGATAATGGGGCAAATTGCGACACCTGAAGGGAAGAAGGATAATGGGGCAATATGTGCGACACCTGGAAGGGGGAGATAATGGAGGCAAATGTGTCGACACCTGGAAGGGAGGAAGGATAATGGGGCAATGTGCGACACCTGGAAGAGAAGGATAATGGGGCAAATGGGAAACTGGAGGGAGGAAGGAATGGGGCAATGGCGACACCTGAAGGGAGGAAGGATAATGGGGCAAAATGTGCGACACTAAGAGGAGGTAATGGGGCAAATGTGGGACACCCTGAAGGGGGAGGATAATGGGGCAAATGTGCGACACTGGAAGGAGGAAGGATAATGGCAAATGTGCGACACTGGAAGGGAGGAAGGATAATGGGCAACATGTGCGACACCTGGAAGGGAGGAAGGATAATGGCAAAATGTGCGACACCTGGAAGGGAGGAAGGATAATGGGGCAAATGTGCGACACCTGGAAGGGAGGAAGGATAATGGGGCAAATGTGCTACACCTGGAAGGGGAAGATAGAGGCAAATGGTTTGTGCGACACCTGGAAGGGAGGAGGAAATGGGGCAAATGTGCCGACACCTGGAAGGGAGGAAGGATAATGGGGCAAATGTGCGACACTGAAGGAGGAAGGATAAGGGAAATGTGCGAAACCTGGAAGGGAGGAAGGATAAGGGGCAAAGTGCGACCCTGAAGGGAGGAAGATAACTGGGCAAAGTGCGAACCTGGAGGGAGGAAGGATAATGGGGCAAATGTGCGACACCTGGAAGGGAGGAAGGATTAAATGGGGCAAATGTGCGACCACCTGGAAGGGAGTAAGGATACATGGGGCAAATGTGCGACACCTGGAAGGGAGGAAGGAAATGGGGCAAATGTGCGACACCTGAAGGGAGGAAGGATAATGGGGCAAAATGCGCGACACCTGGAAGGGAGAAGGATAATGGGGCAAATGTCGACACCTGAGGGCAGGAAGCGATACTGGGGCAAATGTGCGACACCTGGAAGGAGGAGGATAATGGGGCAAATGTGCGACACTGGAGGGAAGGATTAATGGGCAATGTTGCGACATGGAAGGAGGAAGGATAATGGGGCAAATGTGCGACACCTGGAAGGGAGGAAGGATAATGGGCAAATGTGCGACACCTGGAAGGAGAATGCAGTACACACCTGGGCGGAAATAGTGGACAAAAGGAAGATAATGGGGCACTGCAATAGGGATGGCAAGGACCACCTGAAGGGGGAAGATAAGGGGCAAATGTGCGCACCTGGAAGGGAGAGGATAATGGGCAAATGCGCACATGGAAGGGAGGAAGGATTGGGGCAATGTGCGACACCGGAGGGAGGGAGGATAATGGGCAATGTGCGAACTGGAAGGGAGAAGGATAATGGGCAAATGTTGCGACACCTGGAGGGAGAAGGAAATGGAAATGTGCGACACTGAAGGGAGGAGGATAATGGGGCAAATGTGCGACACCTGAGGAGGAAGGTAATGGGCAAATGTGCGACACCTGAAAGGGAGGAAGGATATGGGGGCAAATGTGCACACTGAAGGGAGAAGGATATGGGCAAATGTGCGACACCTGGAAGGAGGAAGGATAATGGGCAAATGTGCGACACCTGAAGGGAGGAAGGATAATGGGGCAAATGTGCGACACCTGGAAGGGAGGAAGATAATGGGGCAAATGTGCGACACCTGAAGGGAGAAGGATAGGGCAAATGTGCGACACCTGGAAGGGAGAAGGATAATGGGGCAAATGTTCGCGACACCGGAAGGGAGGAAGGATAAGGGGGCAATGTCCGACACCTGAAGGGAGGAAGGATAAGAGGGCAAATGTGCGACACCTGGAAGGGAGGAAGGATAAGGGGCAAATGTGCGACACTGGAAGGGAGGAATGGAAATTGGGGCAAATGTGCGACACATGGAAGGAGTAAGGTAATGGGCAAATGTGCGACACCTGAAGGAGGAAGGATAATGGGGCAAATGTGCGACAACCTGGAAGGGAGAAGGATAATGGGGCAAATGTGCGACACCTGAGAAGGGAGGTAGGATAATGGGCAAATGTGCGACACCTCGAAGGAGGAGGATAATGGGCAAATGTGCGACACATGGAAGGAGTAGGATAATGGGGCAAATGTGCGACACCTGGAAGGGAGGAAGGATATGGGGGCAAATGTGCGAAACCTGAAGGAGGAAGGATAATGGGGCAAATGTGCGACACCTGGAAGGGAGGAAGGATAATGGGGCAAATGTGCGACACCTGGAAGGAGGAAGGAATATGGGGCAAATGTGCACACCTGGAAGGGAGGAAGGATAATGGGCAAATGTGCGACACCTGGAAGGGAGAAGGATAATGGGGCAAATGTGCGACACCTGGAAGGGAGGAAGGATAATGGGGCAAATGTGCGACACCTGAAGGGAGGAAGGATAATGGGGCAATGTGCGACACCGGAAGGAGGAAGATAATGGGGCAAATGTGCGACACCTGGAAGGGAGGAAGGATAATTGTGCAAATGTGCGACACTGGAAGGGAGAAGGTAATTGGGCAATGTGGACACTGGAAGGGAGGTAGGATAATGGGCAATGTGCACACCTGGAAGGAGGAAGGATAATGGGAAATTGCGACACCTGGAAGGGAGGAAGGGATAATGGGGAAATGTCGGAAGGGCACCTGAGGGAGGGAAGGATAATGGGGCAAATGTGCGTGACACCTGGAAGGAGGTAGGAAATGGGGCAAATGTGCGACACCTGAAGGGAGGAAGGATAATGGGGACAATGTGCGAACACTGGAAGAGGAGTAGATAAGGGGCAAAATGTGCGACACTGGAAGGAGTAGGATAATGGGGCAAATGTGCGGCACTGGCAAGGGAGGTAGGAATGGGGCAAAGTGCGACACCTGAAAGGGAAGTAGATAATGGGCAAATGTGCGACACCTGGAAGGGAGGATAGGATAATGGGGAAATGGCGACACCTGAAGGGAGGAGATAAGGGGCAAATGTGCGACACTGAAGGAGGTAGGAATGGGAAATGTGCGACACGAGGAGAGATAATGGGCAATGTGCGACACCTGGAAGGGAGGAGGATAATGGGGCAATGTGCGACCCTGGAAGGGGGTAGATAATGGGGCAAATTGGGACACCTGGAAGGGGGAAGGATAATGGGCAAATGTGCGACACCTGGAAGGGAGGAGGATAATGGGGCAAATGTGCGACACCTGGAAGGGGTAGGATAATGGGGCAAAATGTGCGACACTGGAAGGGAGGAAGGATAATGGGGCAAATGTGCGACACCTGGAAGGAGGAAGGATAATGGGGCAAATGTGCGACACCTGGAAGGGAGGAAGGATAATGGGGCAATGTGCGACACTGGAAGGGAGGAGGATAATGGGCAAATGTGCGGACAACTGGAAGGGAGGAAGGATAATGGGGCAAAATGTGCGACACCTGGAAGGGAGGTAAGATAATGGGGCAAATGTGCGACACCTGGAAGGGAGGAGATAATGGGGCAACATGTGCGACACCTGGAAGGGAGGAAGGATAATGGGGCAAAGTGTGCGACACCTGGAAGGGAGGAAGGATAATGGGGGCAAATGTGCGACACCTGGAAGGGAGGAAGGATAATGGGGCAAATGTGCGACACCTGGAAGGGAGGAAGGATAATGGGGCAAATGTGCGACACCTGGAAGGGAGGAAGGATAATGGGGCAAATGTGCGACACCTGGAAGGGAGGAAGGATAATGGGGCAAATGTGCGACACCTGGAAGGGAGGAAGGATAATGGGGCAAATGTGCGACACCTGGAAGGGAGGAGGATAATGGGGCAAATGTGCGACACCTGGAAGGGAGGAAGGATAATGGGCAAATGTGCGAACACCTGGAAGGGAGGAAGGATAATGGGCAAATGTGCGCACACCTGGAAGGAGGAGGATAATGGGCAAATGTGCGACACCTGGAAGGGAGGAAGGATAATGGGGCAAATGTGCGACACTGGAAGGGAGGAAGGATAATGGGGCAAATGTGCGACACTGGAAGGGAGGAGGTATGGGCAAATGTGACGAACCTGGAAGGAGGAGGATAATGGGGCAAATGTGCGACACCTGAGGGAGGAAGGATAATGGGCAAATGTGCGACACCTGGAAGGGAGGAAGGATAATGGGGAAATGTGCGAACCTGAGGGAGGAAGGATAATGGGAAATGTCGCGACACCTGGAAGGGAGAGGATAATGGGGCAAATGTGCTGTGCACACCTGGAAGGGAGGAGATAATGGGGCAAATGTGCGACACCTGAAGGGGGAAGGATAATGGGGCAAATGTGCGACACCCTGGAAGGGAGGAGGATAATGGGCAAAATGTGCGACACCTGGAAGGGAGGAAGGATAATGGGGCAAATGTGCGACACATGGGAGGGAGGAAGGATAATGGGCAAATGTGCGACACCTGAAGGAGGAAGATAATGGGGCAAATGTGCGACACCTGGAAGGGAGGAAGGATATGGGGCAAATGTGCGACACCTGGAAGGGAGTGAAGGATAATGGGGCAAAATGTGCGACACCTGGAAGGGAGGAAGGATAATGGGCAAATGTTGCGACACCTGGAAGGGAGGAAGATAATGGGGCAAATGTGCGACACCTGGAAGGGAGAGGAAGGTAATGGGGCAAATGTGCGACACCTGGAAGGGAGGAAGGATAATGGGGCAAATGTGCGACACCTGGAAGGGAGGAAGGATAATGGGGCAAATGTGCGACACCTGGAAAGGGGAGAAGGATAATTGGCAAATGTGCGACACCTGGAAGGGAGGAAGATAATGGGGCAAATGTGCGACAACTGGAGGGAGGAAGGATAATGGGGCAAATGTTGCGACACACTGGAAGGAGGAAGGATAATGGGGCAAATGTGCGACACCTGGAAGGGAGGAAGGATAATGGGGCAAATGTGCGACACCTGGAGGGAGGAGGAAATGGGGCAAATGTGCGACACCTGGAAGGGAGGAAGGATAATGGGGCAAATGTGCGACACCTGGAAGGGAGGAAGGATAATGGGGCAAATGTGCGACACCTGGAAGGGAGGAAGGATAATGGGGCAAATGTGCGACACCTGGAAGGGAGGAAGGATAATGGGGCAAATGTGCGACACTGGAAGGAGGAAGGATAATGGGGCAAATGTGCGACACCTGAAGGGAGGAAGGAAATGGGGCAAATGTGCGACACTGGAAGGAGGAGGTATAGGGCAATGTGCGACACCTGGAGAGAGGAGGATAATGGGGCAAATGTGCGACACTGGAAGGGAGGTAGGATAATGGGCAAATGTGACACCTGGAAGGGAGGAAGGAAATGGGGCAATGTGCGACACCTGAGGGAGGAAGGATATGGGGCAAATGTGCGACACCTGGAAGGGAGGAAGGATAATGGGGCAAATGTGCGACACCTGGAAGGGAGGAAGGATAATGGGGCAAATGTGCGACAACTGAAGAGGAGGAAGGATAATGGGCAAATGTGCGACACCTGGAAGGGAGTGAAGGATAATGGGGCAAATGTGCGACATCAGGAAGGGAGGAGGATAATGGGGCAAATGTGCGACACCTGGAAGGGAGAAAAGGAGGATAATGGGGCAAATGTCGGACACCTGGAAGGAGGAAGGATAATGGGCAAAGTGCGACATCTGGAAGGGAGGAAGGTAATGGGGCAAATGTGCGACACTGGAAGGGAGGAAGGATAATGGGGCAAAAGTGCGACACCTGGAGGAGGAGGATAATGGGGCAAATGTGCGACACCTGAAGGAGAGAGGATAATGGGCGAAATGTGCGAACACTGGAAGGGAGAGGAAGGATAATGGGGCAAATGTGCGACACCTGGAAGGGAGGAAGGATAATGGGGCAAATGTGCGACACCTGGAAGGGAGGAAGGAAGATGGGGCAATGTGCGGACACCTGGAAGGAGGAGGATTTAATGGGCAAATGTGCGACACCTGGAAGGGAGGAAGATAATGGGGCAAATGTGCGACACTGGAAGGGAGGAGGATAATGGGGAAATGTGCGACACCTGGAAGGGAGGAAGGATAATGGGGCAAATGTGCGGACACTGGAAGGGAGGAAGGGATAATGGGGCAAATGTGCGACACCTGAAGGGAGGGAAGGATAATGGGCAAATGTGGCGACACTGAGGGAGGAAGGATAATGGGGCAAATGTGCATGCGACACCTGGAAGGGAGGTAAGGATAATGGGGCAAATGTGCGAACCCTGGAAAGGGAGGAAGGATAAATGGGGCAAATGTGCGACACCTGGAAGGGAGGAAGGATAATGGGGCAAATGTGCGACACCTGGAAGGGAGGAAGGAAATGGGGCATGTGCGACACCTGGAAGGAGGAAGATAATGGGGCAAATGTGCGACACCTGGAAGGGAGGAAGGATAATGGGGCAAATGTGCGACACCTGGAAGGGAGGAAGGATAATGGGGCAAATGTGCGACACCTGGAAGGGAGGAAGGATAATGGGGCAAATGTGCGACACCTGGAAGGGAGGAAGGATAATGGGGACGAATAGAATGGCAATTGCAACCTGGAAGGGAGGAAGGGATAATGGGCAAATGTGCGACACCGGAAGGGAGGAAGGATAATGGGGCAAATGTGCCGAACACCGAAGGGAGAAGGATAATGGGCCAAATGTGCCGACACTGGAAGGGAGGAAGGTAATGGGGCAAAATGTGCGACCACACTGGAAGTGAGAAGGAAATGGCAATACATAGGGAGAAAATGCGGCGACACGGAAGGAGATAGGATAATGGCAAAGTGACACTAGGATGAAGTAAATGCAATGTGCCACCTGAAGGGAGGAGGATAATGGGGACAAATTGAAATGAAGGCGAGTAGGAAGGCGACACTGGAAGGGAGGAAGGATAATGGGCAAATTTCGACACCTGGAAGGGAGGTGAAGTATAATGGGGCAAATGTCGACAGGCAGACATGGGGATATCATGTGGGACCGGAGGACGAGGAATAGGGCAAAGTGAACACTGGGAGGAGAAATGGGAAGGACAGCCTGAGTGGTGCATGGACACCTGGAAGGGAGGACGGTAATGGGGACAAATGTGCGACACCTGGAGGGAGGAGGATCAATGGGAGCAAATGTGCGGAACACGCTGGAAGGGAGGAAGGATAATGGGGCAAATTGTGGCGAACACCTGAAGGTAGGAAAGGTATAATGGGGCAATGGTGCGACACCTGGAAGGGAGGAAGGATAATCCGGGGGAAAATGTGCGACACCTGGAAGGGGAGGAAAAAAAGAAGGGATAAAAAAAATGGGGAAAAGTTGCGAACACCTGAAGGGAGGAAGGATAATGGGGAAAATGTCGACACCTGAAGGGAGGAGGATAAGGGGAAAAGTGCGACACCGGAAGGAGGAAGGATAATGGGGAAAATGTGCGACACCTGGAAGGGAGGTAGGATAATGGGGAAAATGTGCGACACCTGGAAGGGAGGAAGGATAATGGGGGAAAATGTGCGACACCTGGAAGGGAGGAAGGATAATGGGGGAAAATGTGCGACACCTTGGAAGGGAGGAGGATAATGGGGAAAATGTGCGACACCGGAAGGGAGGAAGGATAATGGGGAAAATGTGCGGCACCACCTGGAAGGGAGGAAGGATAATGGGGAAAATGTGCGACACCTGGAAGGGAGGAAGGATAATGGGGAAAATGTGCGACACCTGGAAGGGAGGAAGGATAATGGGGAAAATGTGCGACACCTGGAAGGGGAAAGGGGGAAAATAATGGGGAAAATGTGCGACACCTGGAAGGGAGGAAGGATAATGGGGAAAATGTGCGACACCTGGAAGGGAGGAAGGATAATGGGGAAAATGTGCGACACCTGGAAGGGAGGAAGGATAATGGGGAAAATGTGCGACACCTGGAAGGGAGGAAGGATAATGGGGAAAATGTGCGACACCTGGAAGGGAGGAAGATAATGGGGAAAATGTGCGACACCTGGAGGGAGGAAGGATAATGGGGAAAATGTGCGGACACTGGAAGGGAGGAAGGATAATGGGGAAAATGTGCGACACCTGGAAGGGAGGAAGGGTAATGGGGAAAATGTGCGACACCTGGAGGGGGGAAGGATAATGGGGAAAATGTGCGACACCTGGAAAGGAGAAGGATAATGGGGAAAATGTGCGAAACCTGAAGGGAGGAGGATAATGGGGAAAAATGTGCGACACCTGGAAGGGAGGAGGATAATGGGGAAAAATGTGCGACACCTGGAAGGGAGGAAGGAAATGGGGAAAATGTGCGACACCTGGAGGGAGGAAGGACAATGGGAAATGTGCGAACACCTGGAAGGGAGGAAGGATAATGGGGAAAATGTGCGACACCTGGAAGGGAGGAAGGATAATGGGGAAAAGTTCGACACCTGAAGGGAGGAAGGATAATGGGGAAAATGTGCGAACAGGAAGGGAGGAAGGATAATGGGAAAATGTGCGACACCCTGGAAGGGAGGAAGGATAATGGGGAAAATGTGCGACACCTGGAAGGAGGAAGGATAATGGGGGAAAAATGTGCGACACCTGGAAGGGAGGAAGGATAATGGGGAAAATGGCGACACCTGGAAGGGAGGAGGAGATAATGGGAAAATGTGCGACACCTGGAAGGAGGGTAGGATAAATGGGGAAAATGTGGCGACACCTGGAAGGGAGGGGATAATGGGGAAATGTGCGACACCTGGAAGGGAGAGGATAATGGGGAAAATGTGCGACACCTGGAAGGGAGGAAGGATAATGGGGAAAATGTGCGACACCTGGAAGGGAGGAAGGATAATGGGGAAATGTGCGACACCTGGAAGGGAGGAAGGATAATGGGGAAAATGTGCGACACCTGGAAGGGAGGAGGATAATGGGGAAAATGTGCACACCTGGAAGGGAGGAAGGATAATGGGGAAAATGTGCGA
>NC_052346.1:10967099-11052099 GCF_016432855.1 Salvelinus namaycush
TATCTTTGAAACTCTCGTCATTCAAAGGTAACCACCCTACTTCAATCACTGCTCATGGATAGTCCACCGCCCGATGAACTATTTTCATCTGGGTATTTCTGAAGAGAACACAGACCGATTGTGTTCTCTGAACCCCACAAAGAGCACAAAGAGCCTTTCTGTATCGTCTCTATCGGATGCATGTATTTCTCCCCGAAGAGATCATGTCGCCTCTTCACATAAAAGGGGAAACCGCAGCATCCACTTTTGTTGATTTATATTTTATAACCTCTCATTTTGTATATAAATATATATTCTTATTTGGCCAAGTGGGTCCCTGAACAATGCAGTCTTAGCTCTTAGGAGGCTTTAAGAAGAAGCCGTGTGCTCTCAGACGAATAGTAACAATCACGCTTTGAAGGAATGAAGGGAATTGAAGGTTTTTAGTGCCACATGAAAACTTAAACACATCTCTGGCACATTTTTTGTTTAGTGACTAAAAGCCAGCTCTCAGAACAAGGTTTACAGAGCGTTTCAACACCTTAGATTTGTATTCGTTTTTGAATGTAATCGATTTATTTATTTTTCCACTGTGTGTTACCTGCGACGTGTGTCATCAACTACAAAAGTGTATACGTTAACACAAATGTCCCACTGGGCACACACTGGTTGAATCAACATTGTTTCAACTTCATTTGTCCTCGTATTGTGACGTCAAATCAACGTGGAAAATACATTAGATTTGAAAAAAGTAATCACCCAGTATTGTTTTCACCTCATTTCAACCAGGCTTGCAAACATTGAAATATGGGTAAAACTTCAACTGAAATACATTGACTTAAAGAGATACTTTGGGATTTTGGCAGTGATGCCCTTTATCTACTTCCCCAGAGTCAGATGAACTTGTGGATACCATTTTAATGTCTCTGTGCCCAGTATGAACAAAGTTAGAGGTAGTTTCGCAATCCAATGCTAACTAGCATTAGCACAATGACTGAAAGTCTATGGTTATCTACTAGCATGCTAGCAAAAACAAAATGGTATCTACGAGTTCATCTAACTCTGGGGAAGAAGATAAAGGGCCTCAGTGACAAAATCCAGAAGTATCCCATTGAAGGTAGACTCAGTGATATGACGTAGATGCAGAAAGCAAACAGCATAGTGGGTCACTTTCTGCACCAACTAAGAGTGTTGAAACGAGAGGCTCATCTTCTCTGCTGTTTTGGTCCCGTGGCTGCCACACATTATGACAACTGACTATTTCATTGACTTTTGGACAAATCATTATTTTCATTCATTCATTTATTCCTTCCTTCACTTGTCTGTTGTGGTTGCCATTGCTGTTAATCATCGAAACACAATTTACCCTATTTTTGTTTTCACAATTCCCTGGCAAGATGGCTACGCTGCATATCAAGTGTCAGTCTGGGCAAGAAATGTGTTTTCGTGAGTTGCGTTACAGAAATTGCTTATGGCAGGCTGAGACTGCTACACCAAAACAACATTCCATAAATACATCAGATGTATAGAGATTCAGCCTGCTGAGATTTATGGCAATCTTGCAAACACACACAGAGAGAGAGAGAGAGAGAGAGAGAGAGAGAGAGAGACACAGACAGACAGACAGACAGACAGACAGAGACAGACAGACAGACAGACAGACAGACAGACAGACAGACAGAAGTCAATGATGTTTACAAACATGTTGTGAGAGTGCATAAGTGGATTAACATAAGCTGATTTTAGTTCAAAAGGCCAAGTTGAAAGTGTCAATCAATGTTTGCCTAGTATTTTCCACTAGATAGTCATTGGGATGGTCGTTGGTCCGGCTCGCTCTGGACAAATTGGGATGGCATAGTGGTAGTTACAAACATTCTGCAATGAACTTTATCAACCAGCATCTACAGGGCTGTAATTGTATATTGTTACCTCTACTGTGCACTTGAATGAATCAAATTATACTTTTAAAAAGCTCCCAGTAAAGAATTAGATTTTAACAAGCTGAAGATGTGTGTATTTTCCCTTCATATGGAGATGTAATTCTCATTTGTTCATTGGAACATGTTGCACTCTTGATAGAGGCACAAAGACCCAGGCCTGGAATGACACGGTGCACTCCACTCTAATCTAAGAAATGACATCAGAGTTAGCATCGAGGGCAGCTGGGACTCGTCATACTGTACTGTAGGCTGGAGCAAGGCAAATTAACTAATCCAGAGATGATGCTCAAATCTGTTTGTTGAGAACGAAGCAGCTGTTAATTTTAACGAGTCACCAACCCGGATCCGGGATCACCCCCCACTCCCCCCCCACTGAGTAGCATAGCTAGCATAGCGTCACAAGTAAATTGTAGCATCTAAATATCATTAAATCACAAGTCCAAGACACCAGATGAAAGATACAGATCTTGTGAATAAAGCCACCATTTCAGATTTTTAAAATGTTTTACAGGGAAGACACAATATGTAAATCTATTAGCTAACCACGTTAGCATAAGACACAATTTTTTTACTCCAACAGTTTTTTCCTGCGTCAGTAGCTATCACTAATTCGACTAAATAAAAATATATATAGCCACTAACCAAGAAACAACTTCCTAAGATGACAGTCTGATAACATATTTATGGTATAGCATAGTTTTTTTTGAAAAATGTGCATTTTTCAGGTATAAATCACAGTTCTACATTGCAGCTGCAATCTGAAATAGTGCTGACGCAGCCAGAACAATTACAGAGACCAACGTCATATAACTAATTACTTATCTTAAAACATTTCAGAAAAATACACAGCGTACAGATATTGAAAGCCCAACATCTGGTGAATCCAAACAATATTTCAGATTTATTAAATGTTTTATAGCGAAAACAAAATGTAGCGCTAAATTAGCATAGCCACGCCAGCCAGAACCAGCTGGGCGCCCGCGACCAGTTCACATGCACGACAGATATATGAAATAACATCGTAAATTGGGTCTTACTATTGCTGATCTTTCATCAGAATGTTGATCAATGTGTCCTTAGTCCTGATGAGTCGTTCAATCCATTCATAATGGCAACTTTCCCTCTTCATTTAGCATATGTACTGGTCGACTGGCCAAAGTAAAAAAAAGTCACAGAACGGAACACGGCAAAACTCCCGAAAAAATTCAAATAATCTGATTAAACTATATTGAAAAAACATACATTAAGATGATATGGTCACATGTATCAAACAAACTTCGAGACGGAGATAGTTTTCATCCGTAACGGCAGCAAAACAGTAGACAATCGCACCTCCAAATAGCGCGAGTCAGAGAACCGGAAGTTGTCGGTCACGCCAAAGAAATAGGTCTTATTTCACGTCAGTACAAGGTAAACAAAAAATTTCTCCTCTGACGTCTTCTTGACACCCAGAGGAAGACGAATGAAGTGTGTTTCGGGTCATAGGTGGCGTGACCATATATAGGCAGAGCGTTGAAGCGAGCATACACATCTTGCATTCTTCTTCTTGGTCAGGGAAAGTGCTGTCAAATGACTTCTGTTTAACTCAGAGACAAAATTGAAACGGTTTTAGAAACTATAGATTGTTTTCTATCCAATGGTATTAATTATATGCATATGTAAGAGCAATAATTGAATAAGAGGCAGTTTAATCTGTAGAGGAAATTATGCTAATGCGAAAACAGCACCCCCTATAGTGGCAAGAAGTTTTAATTAACCAAACTAATTACCACAGATAAAGACTCTCAGTTTTCAGAACAAACTCTGTAATTTGTAACACATACACGAACCCACGCGCAAACAGTGGACTGGCTGGAGTCACAGTTTCCACTGTATGAGCTCCACCCTGGACTCCACCCTGCTGTTGGACCTGGGCACAGTTTAGCGCTGTGTCTGGGATTGCCCACGGAGAGGGCAGGGCAGGAGTGGAGAGGACCAGATGTTGATTAAGTTATTTCTGGCTTTGGCCACCGTAATCTTGTAATTTGTAGATGAATGCAAAATGGGACATACTTCAGTCGACAGCACTCAAAGTGTTGGCAATGTTTCCCTTTGTAGTTAATCTTTGTTTTGACTTTGGATCATTTAGAAAACAACACAACCAACAATATTGCTGACTATGAAGTAATACTACACCTAGTGCTTGACTTGGGATGAAATAAGTGCATGAGTTGTCTTTTTCCAACTCAGTCCATTCGACTATGTTCACCGAAATTCACAGATGACATTATACTATAGAGACCTCTGATTATTCACTGTTAAGGGTTCATACACCTTTCCCATGACTTCTCAATGACTTTTAACCAAATTTCCATGACTATTATTATTAAAGCCTACATGAAGAAGTAAGCATTATTGACACTAGACACTGCTGTGTCTGATCCCATGTAGGCCTACCATCTCCTGCCATTGTGGCCTTGATTAAGGCACTTAACCCCCCACAAAGTAGAACTGCACTGTTAGTCACATGTTGTCAACATGTGATCAACCCTCCACCTGGAGAGCTCCTAGGTGTGCAGGCTTGGTTTTTGATCCAGCCCTGAAACACCGCTCTTCAAGGTCCTGTTGAGCTGTTGAGGTTAGAGCAGGACTTGAACAAAAGCCTGCACACCCAGTAGCTATCCTGGAGGATGGTTGCCACCCTTGATTGAAATATTGCAACATTATGCCTACAAGCAAATACTTTTGTCTTTATAAAATGATTCCCTCATTCAATGAATCAGGGATCAGATGGATAAGGTAGTCTACTTCAAAGCAAGGTATCTAGACATGCTGTATATAAGGCTCAAGTATTCATGTTTCAGCAAGTTATTTGTCAATTAGGCTGTTCTTAGAATATTTGTAATATTGTCGCAATTACATGCGAATCCCAGCTTCCCAATGGTGCAGATTTATTTAGGTTATCTACAGTGCTGGTGAAAAGTCAACAAGGAAATGAATGCTTAGTTAGCTATAGTTAACTAGTGACATATCTGCTACAAGTTTTGTTTTGAATTGGTGATCTAGTTAGTCTGTTTGTCATTATTTTATACCTGTCGTGCTGTCTCTCCTCGGGAAACGGCCCACTCACACTGGCACACACCACAGGAGATTGGTGGCACCTTAATTGGGGAGGACAGGCTCGTGGTAATGACTGGAGAGGAATCAATGGAATGGTATCAAGTACATCAAACACATGGTTTGATACCATTCCATACATTCCGTTCCAGACATTAGTATGAGCCCTCCACCCCTCAGCAGCCTTCACTGGCACAGACAGCACACACTGATATGTAGATTTTTCTGTAATTTTTTTTGGTGTTCATTATATTTGAAAGTGTGCCTTTATGAATTACATTAACAAAAATAATTAAACTAATTTTCATGACCTTACAAACCCTAATTTGACAACTTGGAACAGCGCATCATGCGCATTCCGGCTGGTGTATTATCAATCTGTGCAATCTCGAACAGCCTACTGTCACGCCCAGATTCACAGACTAGCGGCAAATAAAACTGAACAAAGCGGAATCAAGAAATGAAATGCCCACTCTCCGTTGCTATTTAATGCAGATCCCGCCTTCATTCCGCTTTGATTAACCTTTTATGCCTCAGTGTGTGAATCTGGGCTGGTGATTATAGAGGAGCCGGTACGCAATTCCCCAAAAATGTGAGGTGCTGACAGCTCTGGCCCAAATCAAGCACCGACTACACCTTAATCAAAGTTGACAGTAAAGTGCAGAGACAAATTCCTGTAATCCAACATCCCATGTCAAACTGTGCCACCAAGACCATCATCTTTGTATCTGTTGCGCTAGATCAGGGCTTATTCCCAGCCCATACATTTGGGAGTGAAATATGCCATATTTTCAATTGGTAGGTGTACAATAACTGTTTAAAAATGTAATAGGTGTCAGTTTTTAATTGGTATGTTTTACAATGCATTCGGAAGTATTCAGACCCTTTGACTTTTTCCACATTTTGTTACGTTAAAGCCTTCTTCTAAAATTTATTAAATAGTTTTTTTCCCTCATCAACCCACACACAATACCCCATAATGACAAAGCAAAAACAGGTTTTTATACATTTTTACAAATGTATTACATATAAAAAACTGAAATATCACATTTACATAAGTATTCAGACCCTTTACTCAGTACTTTGTTAAAGTACCTTTTGCAGCGTTGAGTCTTCTTGGGTATGACGCTTGGCACACCTGTATTTGGGGAATTTCTCCTATACTTCTTTGCAGATCTTCTCAAGCTCTGTCAGGTTGGACTGGGAGCGTCGCTGCACAGCTATTTCCAGGTCTCTCAAGAGATGTTTGATCGGATTCAAGTCCGGGCTCTGGCTGGGCCACTCAAGGACCTTCAGACTTGTCCCGAAGTCACTCCTGCATTGTCTTGGCTTTGTGCTTAGGGTGTTGCCCTGTAGGAACGTGAACCTTTGCCCCAGTCTGAGCGCTCTGTAGCAGGTTTTCATCAAGGATCTCTCTGTACTTTGCTCCGTTCATCTTTCCCTTGATCCTGACTAGTCTCACAGTCCCTGCTGCTGAAAAACATCCCCACAACATGATGCTGCCACCACCATGTTTCACCGTAGGGATGGTGCCAGGTTTCCTCCAGATGTGACACATGGCAATCAGGCTAAAGAGTTTAATCTTGGTTTCATCAGACCAGAGAATATTGTTTCTCATGGTCTGAGAGTCGGGCTGTCGTGTGCCTTTTACTGAGGAGTGGCTTCCATCTGGCCACTCTACCATAAAGGCCTGATTGGTGGAGTGCTACAGAGTGTCTTTCTACAAGGTTCTCCCATCTCCACAGAGGAACTCTGCAGCTCTGTCAGAGTGACCATCGGGTTCTTCACCTCCTTAACTAAGGCCCTTCTCCCCCGATTGCTCAGTTTGGCCGGGCAGCCAGCTCTAGAAGAGTCTTGGTGGTTCCCAACTTTTTCCATTTAACAATGATGGAGGCCACTGTGTTGTTGGGGACCTTCAATGCTGCATAAATGTTTTGGTACCATTCCCCCGATCTGTTCCTTGACACAATCCTGTCCCGGAGCTCTACGGACAATTCCTTCGACCACATGGCTTGGTTTTTGCTCTGACATGCACTATCAACTGTGTGACCTTATAAAGACAGGTGTGTGCCTTTCCAAATCATGTCCAATCAATTGAATTTACTAGTGATGCACCGATATGACATTTTTGGCCGATACCGATATCCAATATTTTCCTTGCCAAAAAACCCGATACCGATAACCAATATTATTTTTTTTGCGGCCTTTTAAGCATTCTAGTACAGTTAAATAGTTAACTCACACAGAAACGCAGCAGTCTAATGCACTGCATCTCAGTGCAAGAAACGTCACTACAGTCCCTGGTTCGAATTCAGGCTGTATCAAATCCGGGCGTGATTGGGAGTCCCATAGGGCGGCGCACAATTGGCCTAGCGTCGTCCGGGTTTGGCCGGAGTAGGCCATCATTGTAAATAACAATTTGTTCTTAACCGACTTGCCTAGTCAAATAAAGGTTACACACACGCACACACAAACACACACACACACACACACACACACACCACACTGACCAAAAAGTTACGTATGTCCCTATTACCAGTAAAACATCATCAAAACCTATTTATTTCACTGACTTGCTGTGTTGTTTTGTTGTTCATTTGTTCAGTTGTTTCATTCTCAACCAGGATTTCTATGGAACGCCGTTTGCGTCTTTGCATGTCAAAAAAGATACATGTCAAATAACACTATTTGACGTGTCAAATACGCTTGTTGACCAATCAGGACCTGAATATGACTGCACGTCACATAATAATTGAACGCGTTCATACATTTTTTACGTATCTATGTGAAGCAAGCCACAATAAGGATTAGCCACAATACTGGACTTTGCGGTTAGCCTTCAAAATAATAGTATGTCATTGACAGCATTGCAAATGAATACAAATAGTATCATTATGCCATAATTGAATAGATCATGCTAAACAAGGTTGGAATGTTGTTATATAAAATCAACAAAAGACAATAATTTGTTAGTTTGACAAAAATCTGTTGAAATCACACTGGATGTATTATACTTTAGTATTGCATTGTGGACATACATATTTCACTGTACAGCCTTACCTATGGATTGTGGATCAATGACATCTGGGTATCAGTCTACTCAGTGACACCCAGAGAACATTAGCATCGTAGCTCTTATTGCGGGACTCTGAAACAACTGTGTATTAAGTCACATTTATTGTCAACCTATGTGTATTGATCACTGATCCTGAGGAAAAACAACCCTGCGTGGATGTTTTGGAGTCTGATAAGTCTGAGGAGGACGTTGGGAAAAAATATCTTGGGTATTGAGTAGTCTTTTGCCCCATTTTATTGATCCCCAATCCTTAGGTAAAGCCATCCAGTGCTATATGAATGTCTATACACACCATAGGCTGACTGGGGAGGTGATTACACACAGTCACAACGTCCTCCTAAGAGCTACAACGCTAATATTTGCGTAAACTCTTCACAGTTGTGTTCTGTGGGTAGACTGATACCCCATTCACAGTCACCAAGTAGACTGATACCCCATTTCATTGCTTCACATTCCAACCTTATTTAACTTGATCTAGTCTAAATATGGCATGATTCCACCAATTGTAACCTTCTGCATCACTTTCAAAGAGGTACTTTTATTTTTAAGGCAAACTGCAAATTCCACTATTGTCCCAAATCCTTATTGTGGCTAGCTTCACAACATATAACCCGGTGCGGTTGAGCCTCACTAGCCAGATGAAGCTAGCTAGCTGCTTATAACGTTAGCTTTGGGCAACAGGGTTAAGTAGCTGGCTAGCTATTTATTTTCATGAACTGAAGTTCAATTTCAAAAGGCGAACAACAAGTGGTTACCAAACTAATACTTACTTACAAGGATTCCTAAATCATTGCTAAGAATAGTGAAAATGACTGCAGTTTCTACCGATCTGTCACACCCTGGCCTTAGTTATCTTTGTTTTCATTATTATTTTAGTTAGGTCAGGGTGTGACATGGTGAATGTATGTGTTTTTGTAGTGTCTAGGGTGGTTGTAAGGTTTAGGGGGTTTATTAGAGTAGTTGGGTTTATGTTTAGTATAGAAGTCTAGCTGTGTCTATGGTTGCCTGAATGGTTCTCAATCAGAGACAGATGTCATTAATTGTCTCTGATTGGGAGCCATATTTAAGGCAGCCATGGGCACTAGGTTTTTGTGGGTAATTGTCTGTGTCTATGTTGCATGTTTGCACTTAGTCTTTTGATAGCTTCACGTTCGTCTGTCTGTTGTTTTGTTTCGTTGTCCTTCTTCCTATTAAAGAGAAGATGTATTTTCCACACGCTGCGCCTTGGTCCTCTCTCTCTCCCATTGACGATCGTGACACGATCATTGTTTTCAGGCTAGTTGTATTGGTGCTAGCTAGGTACCAAGCTGAAGCTAGCTAGCTACCCAAGAAGTTGCGGTCGAACAAATATTACCAATGCGGTATTGTAAACACATCGTTCGTTGCCGGTGTTTGCTTGTTTGCAGACTTTTTTGTACGGCTTTGACAGTGCTACTGATAGTAGTGGTGGTGCTTGGCTTGCACGTGCAAAAACAGAACACACAACATTCTATAATAGAACTATGTTATTTAACGTGCTAAATTAAAAGCTTATTTAACGCGTCAAATAGTGTTATTGTCAAATAGTGTTATTTGACGTGTATCTTTTTTGACACTCAAACACCCAAACGGCGTTCCATAGTATGTCGTGAAGCTAATAGCAGTGACGCTATTACTGTTTAACTCCGATAGGGCAACATCTGAACAATAACGCACTTTTAACATTAGTTTGTACTGGTGCTCGACCAGTCGCGAAAGCCAACATCACCCACGACAGAGAACAGTTGATTGTCAAGGGCAATGAATTCCATTATCTTGGCGTTAATGGATTTTGCCTTTGAGTTGTCTCGCTGAAATTGTCTTACTCTTTCAAATAACTGCTCGACTTGTTGACTGCTCGATCCACACAGCAGACATTGTGGGCTAGGTTAGGAATGCTGTGTTGCACGTGTAGCGCAAAATTTTATGTGGTATCATTACGTCATGTACCTACGTTATATAGGTATGCACGTCAGCTTTGACACCGGTTTTTCACATCGGCGTTAAACTAGACATCGGGCCGATACCGATGTTGCCATTTTTATCTAATATCGTCCGATTCTGATGTGTTCACCGATATATCGTGTATGTTCACCAATATATCATCCATGCACTTGAGCTCAATTTCGAGTCTAATAGCAAAGGGTCTGAATACTTCCGTAAATAAGGTATTTCTGATTTTTTTTTTTATACATTTGCAAAAATGTCTAACAACCTGTTTTCACTTTGTCATTATGGGGTATTGTGTGTAGATCGATGAGGATTTGTTTAATCCATTTTAGAATAAGGTTGTAACGTAACAAAATGTGGGAAAAGTAAAGAGGTCTGAATACTTTCCGAATGCACTGTATGTATGTATATATATATATATATATATATATATAATAATTTATATATTATAATATATTTATGCTATTTGATTCAAAATGTTTTCCACTATTTCTGTGCCAAAACTGACAAAACAAACAACTACTGGGTTAGCCTGTTGTATTGAGTAATCTTGGCCAGCATGCTTAAGTCCACTTTGCTCTCCTGTCATTCATTGCCTTGAGATAAAACATTCAGTTTGAAATAATGAACACAAATTAAAGATAAGTAAACCGTTTGTCAACTACGATCAGTCAACCAGAGTAGACAGTACGCTTAGCTCGCCCCTGAGAAAAATCCATCAGCATCTGCAGAACCACGATTGTCTGAACCACTTTCCTCCCAATTCAATTTCAATGCAAATCATGCCCAAAAGCAATATTCAAGCCAACCAAAATACAGGAAGAAATAGTCTGCATTAAATTCATACAACTGGCCCGTAGTGTATTAGTCGCTTCATGTATTTTGATAGGATACAATCATTACATAACCAATGCGCTTTCATTATTATAATGATGCATTATTCAAACATAAAGTCTGGGCAAAACCAAGTCCTGATCTTACCTTGTACACCTGTAACATTAGTAAACAGATTTGTGGGTTGCAGCATATGATCTTGAATTTTAATCCATGCTGAATATTTATTTGCCCTGGACAGGAGAGGATCATGAGTGAAAATATCCCCAACAACTGAAGTTCTATGGCGACGGAAGAAACTTACTGTACATAAGCCTTAGCCCTCCTACGCTATAGCCATAAGTAATTCATAAGAAGTCTTTATTTCAGTATAGCTATGAGAGGGAAACTGAGAGAAGCAGTGAGGAAAAGTATTTGGAACTTTGTCCCTGGACACAAAAGGGGAAAAAAGCACCAGCCCTGAAACATTCATGTGGACAGGACGGAGCGTGGTGATGCATCACTCTTTTACATGAAACAGATTTCCTAAAGGGGAAGAATTAAGTCATGCTTACACTGTACTGTGTACATAAATCATACACCAACTAGGTTACATACAGTATTCACACACTGTATTCACACATTCACACCATACCTGTATAATGGGTGGCATTAGAAACTTTTCTTACATTTTGAAGGAAAGGTATTTTTTTCCACTGAAATGAAGAAGTAGGATGAATCCTTGGGGAACTTCCAATGAAGCCATCCACTTAACGACTGTAAAGTTAATTGTCATGTTTAATGATGCTGGGTTTCCCTCCAGCTCTACGCACAGTAGCTGTGAGAACCACATAGAGAGGGAAGAGAGAGATCAATGAAGAAGAGGAGAGGGAGAAGTAGGGTGGGACGGAGAAGAGGGAATGAAACGGGGAGGAAGAAAATATAAAGTCATTTCCTGACCCGTCCAAGATGGTAGACTAGAGAGGCAAGATACACACTTGCGTATAGGCGATAAGTCCTGACCTCCTGTGTCTTTCCAGAAAATCCCCACAATCTATCTTGCCTTTATACCATGGTTCCACTCAACAACTGCTAGGTACGGAATCATTATTTCACAGAGACAGCTGAAGCTCAGACCTCTCCAAACAATAGAATAATAGATGCCCATTAGGCATTGACCTTGCATTAGTCATTCATTCTCTCCTCTCCAAGTAATACATATCGCACAAGGCGATGCAACTTTTACCAAACTTCAGGTAAGTGAATCTCCCACAAAAGCTCTGCGGCGATGTATGATGTTTCAGGCCATTTGCGATCACTAGTCTTACCCAGTAGACTGAGTGGGAGGCCTTTGGAAAACATCACAACTCGGAAAGTATTTTTTCTGAATCTTATTTATTCATTCTAACAATAGATATGGAGTGGCATACAACTGCAGAATTGGCATCCATGCCAAAGATGCACGGCGGACCACGGGAAGAGATTTGAAGGTACCTCAACATACATTCCGCTCGTCTCTTCAAGTGGGATTAATTGAACGTTTATTTTTAATATGCAATTCAAAATGTGCAACCGTTAAACTCGTCTAAGTAGAGCAGATCTGTATCTCTCCAGTAACTCAACAAGAACATCAGCATAGCATTCTCATTAATATGAGAACGAGTTATCTAAATTAGAAATGGACTAATTATATTGTAGTACGGCAGTCAATCTGAGCCTCGACATCCAAATTCATCGGGCAGAGCAAGAGAGTTATTCTGTAAAGGGAAAGAGAGAGGGAAAGACAGAGAACATAACACCTGTTGGACTATATTGATTAGTATAGAGTTAAAAGTCAAGTTGGTTCTATCACTTCAACCCGTTACCTGCACAAATTTGCCTGTGTTTTGAGAAAAACATACATTGGTGACTTTACCTATTTCTGGTCTGTATAGCATACGATAGCTGATCCTTAAACAATTTGCCTGCTGCTGTCTGCTGTGCAAAGTGAGTTCTCACAGTAAATGGTGCATACCACTCCCAGCAGTCTTTTTACAAACAGGCTCACTGAGAGGGAGGTACAGTGAGAGAGAGAGGACAGAGGAATGTGGAAGAGAGCCAAAGGTTCTGCTTTTCTAATACTGCTCATAGTAACGAGGCCAAATTCAGTTCGGCCACCTCTCTGCCCCTGCTCTCACATGCTCAGGAATGTTCAGTGAATGGTTTACATTGACAGTGTGTGTGTGTGTGTGTGTGTGTGTGTGTGTGTGTGTGTGTGTGTGTGTGTGTGTGTGTGTGTGTGTGTGTGTGTGTGTGTGTGTGTGTGTGTGTGTGTGTGTGTGTGTGTGTGTGTGTGTGTGTGTGTGTGTGTGCTCCTGTCTATGTGCCTGTGTGTGTGTATAGGCCCAAGATGACCCTGCCTGTCCTCAGAGTCTTCTCTTCAGAAAATACACAGCCTACTTATCATCAGGACTTCTGCTTCAGCATAATTACTACCTGATCTGAGAGCCCATAGTCTCTACACTCTTCGAAAAAAAGGTTATATCTAGAACCTAAACCTCAGCTGTCCACATAAGAGAACCCTTTTGGAACCTTTTTTTATAAGAGTGTATAGTGTAGTTTAGCTTTGCCCCATAGACACACACTGAGGCAAGATCAGGTTTTACTAACTGCAAGGTCAGCAGGAGGTACCACATTGTCCTCAAAAGCAGTCCTGTCATTTGTAATTATCTATGTTCACTTTTAAATTATATGTTACTTGCCAGAGAGTTGTGGTTTAAATGTTTCTTAAGCCTCCAAAAACAACCATCTCTCAACGTATTCCAAAAATGTTTGGGGAGCAAAGCTACTACTTCGAGTTCAATGAAGAAGGGGAGGGAATGTATTGATGGTCTATCTTAAATCCATGTAGACATAACTGAGATTTCTTTCACAACCATTTTGCACCTGCAATATCAATGAGCGTTCAATTCAAAATTCCATGTTGAGTGACATAATTTCCTGTCAAGATGGTGACAAGTGATCCAGAACGTCACTTTGGACCTTTCTGCTGTCCTACTGTTACTTACTTTCCACTGAACCGGTCATATAAACAACCTGCATCTTCAAACAACTGGTTTCCCTTCTCCTGACGCATGCTGGGATTAATATAATCTCTGAAACAGTGTTGCCTCTCACCCCAGAGGTTACTAAGATCAAGGGGAGCACAATCTGTCATAACACCTTATTCTTCCTGTACTTCCCATGTGGGACTATACCGTCATTGCAGAACTCCCCTCACCTCCCCTGAAATAACAGAAAGGTGTTAAGTCATGAAGTACAATACCAGCTCTGGGATAATATGCCTGCTGCTGCTACGATACAGTTCCGCTTGATTTTCCATCTCTACAATAGTTTTTGCAGACGACGTGGTAAAAATGTGTGTAGAATTTTTTTTGACAGCTATTACATGTAATACAAAGCTGTTCTTTAGAAATATGAGTTTAAAATGGTTTCAGATGGAGAGAGAACCATAAACACCCCTCAACATATTACATAGATTTTATCTATGTGCTTTTTAATATCCTGAGTGAAATGTAATATGGTATGTGCCTTATCACGTCTTTCCGGAAGCTAGCCTGGGTGCAAGAGGAGATGAGAGGATAGGAGGGGAGGGGACGGCGTATCAAAAGTCATTTCACGAAGCTTTTGAAACTTGGTAACGTGGGGATATTTAGTTGATATGAATATCATTGGTGAATGATGCCTTTATTTGAGCCAGGTGATGGGGCATAGCATGTTGCAGGATGTTTTAATAACCATTTAAACAGATAGCTGACTGTACCTGTCTATAGTTACCCTGACCTTCCTGTACCCATACACTTCCATTCGCTCATATGTCAACATAGGTATGCGAAACATTTCACTGAGTATGTCTTCACATAAGGGCGGCATCCCAAATGGCAGCCTATTTCCTATATAGTGCACTACTTTTTTACCAGGGTCCATAGGGAATTTCCCACTACATAGGGAATAGGCTACCATTTGGGATACACCCATGTAGTCACAGTTCTTATTGGAGAGAAACAATCTCTGTCTCAGGTCCGTCCGCACCACGAGCAAAACTGTCTCCATTTGGTTCGCTGCCAGTGCAGCTAAAATGGAAAAAAGGACAGCTTACTCATAACAGTCTGTCCGCTCTGCATGCAAACATCTGGACAAATGAGCTGCGTTAGAGTTGATAGCCCTTTCTTTCAAGGATGTAGTTGATGTATTGATTTAATGGGTTTTGACTGTTGGATGGCATGTCCTTTTCACATTGTCCGACTTGATTACCCCATGGTGTTAATGTCACGTGAGACATTCCATTACTGTAGATTAACATCATATTAAGGTCATACACGACACATGTGTGAGTATGTGTTGACATATACTGTACATACAGTAGATGAATGTATGAAGTCATGTTTGTTAAAACCAAGAGCACCGGCTCTACAGTCACAGGCTAGAATTCCTCCATAAACTAAAAGAATAGAGACATTGGTTGTAGGACAAATTTAATCTTTGCAAACAACATGCAGACACTTCATGAAGGGCAGATCCCAGCTGTAACACATCACATTGGCAGTTGGCATAGTGTTTGCATTGGGGGATGTTAGTTAGTGCCATCCTCCCTGCCAGAAGTAACAATCTCCTGCTGCTGCCCCGCTGGAGGGACCATTCAACCTGATTGTCACAATCAAAACAAAACAGGAAATTGCACTCAGCCAGTCAGAAGCAGCAAGGCTGTCGCCTAGGAAACCGGCGGTGCAGTGAAACAGAAAGATACTGTATGTGCCCCTGATGTGACGAGGTGCTTATCAAATTGGCTTATCACATCTGTTCATCCAACAGACTACATGGGACCACCCTTGAGAGTGTCAAAATGATTGAGGAATGTTTTCTATCAGCTGTTTCCTCTACAATATCATGCTGGCATGTTTCATAGACTTGACTATGAACTGGAATGGTGTAGAGGAGAGATTGACTGCATCACCACTTGCCTTTGTGAACTGTCTGTTCAAACAGCTAACACACAGTTCAGACATCTTCCACATCAAGTAAAATCCAATTGAAAAAAAACAAATAAAACACCTCACACACACACACATTGTAATGATATGGTATTGGTATCAGTTAGTGCTAAATACGGCTGCTAGAATCCTGACTAGAACCAAAAAATGTGATCATATTACTCCAGTGCTAGCCTCCCTACACTGGCTTCCTGTTAAGGCAAGGGCTGATTTCAAGGTTTTACTGCTAACCTACAAAGCATTACATGGGCTTGCTCCTACCTATCTTTCCGATTTGGTCCTGCCGTACATACCTACACGTACGCTAGGGTCACAAGACGCAGGCCTCCTAATTGTCCCTAGAATTTCTAAGCAAACAGCTGGAGGCAGGGCTTTCTCCTATAGAGCTCCATTTTTATGGAATAGTCTGCCTACCCATGTGAGAGACGCAGACTCGGTCTCAACTTTTAAGTATTTACTGAAGACTCATCTCTTCAGTGGGTCATATGATTGAGTGTAGTCTGGCCCAGGAGTGTGAAGGTGAACGGAAAGGCTCTGGAGCAACGAACCACCCTTGCTGTCTCTGCCTGGCCGGTTCCCCTCTCTCCACTGGGACTCTCTGCCTCTAACCCTATTACAGGGGCTGAGTCACTGGCTTACTGGTGCTCTTTCATGCCGTCCCTAGGAGGGGTGCGTCACTTGAGTGGGTTGAGTCACTGACGTGGTCTTCCTGTCTGGGTTGGCGCCCCCCCCTTGGGTTGTGCCGTGGCGGAGATCTTTGGGGGCTATACTCGGCCTTGTCTCAGGATGGTAAGTTGGTGGTTGAAGATATCCCTCTAGTGGTGTGGAGGCTGTGCTTTGGCAAAGTGGGTGGGGTTATATCCTTCCTGTTTGGCCCTCTCCGAGGATATCATTGGATGGGGCCACAGTCTCCTGACCCCTCCTGTCTCAGCCTCCAGTATTTATGCTGCAGTAGTTTATGTGTCGGGGGGCTAGGGTCAGTTTGTTATATCTGGCGTAATTCTCCTGTCTTATCCGGTGTCCTGTGTGAATTTAAGTATGCTCTCTCTAATTCTCTCTTTCTCTCTTTCTCTCTCTCGGAGGAGGACCTGAGCCCTAGGACCATGCCTCAGGACTACCTGGCATGATGATTCCTTGCTGTCCCCAGTCCACCTGGCCATGCTGCTGCTCCAGTTTCAACTGTTCTGCCTGCGGCTATGGAACCCTGACCTGTTCACCGGACGTGCTACCTGTCCCAGACCTACTGTTTTCAACTCTCTAGAGACAGCAGGAGCGGTAGAGATACTCTTAATGATCGGCTATGAAAAGCCAACTGACATTTACTCCTGAGGTGCTGACTTGCTGCACCCTCGACAACTACTGTGATTATTATTATTTGACCATGCTGGTCATTTATGAACATTTGAACATCTTGGCCATGTTCTGTTATAATCTCCACCCGGCACAGCCAGAAGAGGACTGGCCACCCCTCATAGCCTGGTTCCTCTCTAGGTTTCTTCCTAGGTTTTGGCCTTTCTAGGGAGTTTTTCCTAGCCACCGTGCTTCTATACCTGCATTGCTTGCTGTTTGGGGTTTTAGGCTGGGTTTCTGTACAGCACTTTGAGATATCAGCTGATGTAAGAAGGGCTATATAAATACATTTGATTTGATTTGATTTGATATTGTGGATTTGATATTGTAATTTGTAGTAATAGAGTAATAATGTAATAATGTATTGTATGTTGTATTGATTTATTTTGTGATGTAGTTGTTCTAATCCTGTTCGGACCCCAGGAATAGTAGCTGCTGCTTTGGTAGCAGCTAATGGAGATCCTAATAAATACTAAATACTGGCATGAATGTTGCAAAATGCAAAAATAGCTGCATAACGTTGTTTTTTGAACTTCAACATTTGACCTTCCCGTTGCATAGTTGCATCTGAATGTTCGAGATCTGTTTGCATATACTTTGGCTGTCGACAATGGCTGCCAGAGACTACTACACTTTGTAGCTCTAGGCTACTTCCAAATATCTAACAGTTCTTCATTCTCTCTGTTTCAGTAGAGTAAATGCATTGAGAAGGCTAAAGGAGGTTTGAGGGTTATACCTCCACTTCCTCATTTCAGCACTTACTGGGTAACATCCATCACACAGCGCTGAGCTCTGGAAAACACGTCCATGGAAAACGTGACCATGATGACCAAGGCCTGAAGTCCCTATTGTCACGCTTCACGGCTGCTGTCATTGAGTGATCAACGACTGAGAAATGATCAACGACTGAGAAAATGTGCATGACATGTATGACATGCTGTATATGATCTATGTCTGTCATAGTTCTATGTCATCTGTCATAGTTCTGTCATCTCAATTGTCATAGTTCTATGTCATCTGTTATATAGCATGTTGAGCGTTTGGGTGCTTTGTTTGTTTGCCACCTAGAATAATGTAATTTATCTTACTGTTTCTCAGAGCCAGAATCTTGTCAGACCTACTGTATGATCCAGGTACACTAGATGTTGCCCCAACCTACTCTTACCATTGGAGGTAAAAAAAGAAAATCTGACCTTAGATCAGTTCTTTAGGTAAAATTGAATTGAGTCAAATGACCAGGTACAGCAGATGTTTCCCCAAACTACTCTTACTATAGTGAGGTAAAATGCAAAAGTGACCTTAGATTAGTTTATAGGTGTGAATCAAAGTCAAATTATAATATAACCCACTGAGCCAAAAACGAAGAACAACACAGGATACTGTCCCACAACATTGATTTCACCCAGAACATTCAATATGTGTTCAGGTGAGAGAGACAGGAAGGACATACCTGAGTTGGCCTTTATCTTCAGCATGCTCACACAGGCCTGTTCCATACTGTAAGGGCCCGCGGCAGGCTTCGATCGGACAGAGCAGGATATGGAACACATGTGCTTTCACATGGGGAGGGATCACAGCTGTTTCAGGGCTATCGGTGTTGAGTTGCCCTCTTACTCATCAAGGGAGTGTGTGTGTGTGAAGGGTAAGCAGGGTGTCTGTGTGTGTTGGGGGGGGGGGGGGGGGGTCAATGAATGGTTTGATGGGCATGAAAACGATGTAAACCATACGCCATGGCCGTCTCAGTCACCGGATCTCAAACCAATTGATCACTTATGGGAGATTCTGGAGCGGAGCCTGAGACAGTGTTTTCAACCACCGTCAACAAAACACAAATTATGAAATTTATTGTGGAAGAATGGTGTCGCATTCCTCCAATAGAGTTCCAGACACTTGTGGAATGTATGCCAAAGCGCATTGAAGCTGTTCTGGCGGCTTGTGGTGGCCCAACAGCCTATTAAAACAGAAAAAAGGAGGAAGGGAAGCGCTGCTAAGGTACACAATTGTAGGTTTTGGTAGACAGAAGGTGCTCTTTGGTGAAAGAGGTAAATTGGTCATCAAAAGGAAAGGAGGACCAAGGCACTCTTTATATAATGAACGGCATGTTCAATGGAACGAGTTTAAAAACTCTGACGCGTTTCGGCTGCTGCGTACTGACGAAAAACATGCAGCCGAAACGCGTCAGAGTTGTAAAACTCTGTTTCCATTGAACATGCCATACAAATAAAGGCATTTTAATTCATTATATGAAGAGTGCCTTGGTCCTCCTTTCTTTTTAATGACCTATTAAAATACTTCATGTTGGTGTTTCCATTATTTTGCCAGGATGTTGCTCCCTTTTCTACCATTATCCTTTGTTGTGCATGGTAGATGAACATTGATGTAGTTGAATGGGAACATTTAAGGCTTTTCTTTTCATATATATTGATGTGACATCAAAATGCTGTCAAAAACATGGACACATTGTGTGTGTGCGTGCACCTTTGTGTATGTGCACGCTTCTGCTCGTCCGTGTGTGTGAATGTGTGTGTTTACATGTGCTTCCATATCTATCCATATCCAGTACAGTATGTTAGCATCAGTATGAACATGTGTGGTCCATGTTTGCTCCCTATCCCCTGTGGACAAATCTGACAATGTTACGGTTGGATGGAACACTTCCTCCTCTTCCTCTTCCTCTCCTCCTTCCTCCTCCTCCCTCCTCTTCCTCCCCCCCCCTCCTTCCTCTTCCTCCTGCCCTCCTCCTCTTCCTTCTCCCCTTCCTCTTCCTCCTCATCCCTTCCCTCTTCCTCCTCCTCCCCCTCCTCCTCTTCCTCCTCCTCTTTCTCTTCCTCCTCCTCCCGTCCTCCCCTTCTTCCTCATCCTCCTCGTCCCCTTCCACTCCTCCCCTCCTTTCTCCTCCTCCTCCCCCTCCTCCTCCTCCTCTTCCTCCTGCTCCTCTTCCTCCCTCCTTCCTCCTCTTCTTCCTCCTGCTCCTCTTCCTCCTCCCCTCATCCTCCCCTCCCTCCCTTCTTCCTCCTCTTTCTCCTCCTCCCCTCCTTCCTCCTGCTCCTCCTCCACCTTCTCCTCTTCCATCTGTTCCTCCTCCTCCACCTCCTCCTCCATCCCTTCGGCTGCTAACAGAGCTAACAGAGCTCTGAATCCCCCAACTTCCATCATCCTTGCATCTCAGCCCCCCTGATGATGTGCCCATCCACTCTGGACACTGTGAGCATCCAGTCAAATCAGAGTCCCTCCCTGTCCCGACCACCACAACCTCAAACATGATGCAGATGAGCCAGTGGTAAAACACATCTGGAGGATTGTTTACTAAGTATTCCAGAGTTCTTGATTCACAACTGTCTTAGGGCTGAATCAAAACGCTGGCCCAAGGCACACAGCGTTATGCAGGCTATTTAGTTCATGTGTAAAACGTCAGTGGGTCTCCGTGGACAGAACCAGTACCAGATCACAAAGATCCAGGATATGTAGCATTTTCTCACCGCGTGATAACAATGACAGAGGGATAATTGGGTTAGAAATCTTGATTTTAAACAGACAGCTAGCTGCTGGTCCTTTTTGCTAATGAGGTCCTCAGGGGCACAAACACCCTTCATTGCCCGACACATAAACACTAATGCATGAACGCAAACGCACAAACACACACACACACACGCGCACACACACACACACAGTGATGGTGAGAAAAAGAAAAGTGATGGAGATAAAAACATTGAGGATAAGAGACTCATGAATGCATTGGGCACCGTAGCACGTGCAAATAGTGTGTAGAAAAATAGATCCACACATTCTACATCTAACTAAACACTCCAGTACATCAACGGTTTGTTGACCTCCCACAGCTAACACCAACCAACTGTTTACCCCCTGCAGCAAGAAACCAAAGGCCAGTGAAAAAGACAAGTTTCTCTTCCATTGCCAGACGGCTTATATTATTAGGAGGCATGTCATTAGGCTCAGAAAGAAAGCTGCTTTGTATTTTCTATGTTTGTTTTCACGGTCCATGCAAAGGCTATTTAGAACAAAGCTCCTATCCAGAAAACAGACATGTCCTACGGGCCAAAAGAGACAAAAGACAAAAGAACCGGGCCTAATAAACACATCCCATTGGGCACACACTGGTTGAATCAAAGTCGTTTCCACTTCATTTCAATGAAATTACGTTGAACCAACATGGAAAAGATGTTGAGTTGACGTCTGTGCCCAGCGGGATAGTCAAGCATCAGTCCCGATCGCTCTCGCGTTACTAAGGCAGATTGAAAAAAGTGAGTGTTGCAAGGCTTCAATACAGTATTTCTTATATCACACATACTGTAAGTAGTCAGCAGCATATCGACTTTTCACGGTATCCTTTGGTGGGCTGATTTGAATAACTAGAACATTGAAATTAAACAGAAACAATGCATGGGCAAGCATTCAGTAACAGACGAAAGCTTCTAAGGAGAAAAGTAATTGTGTGCCGTTGTTTGGAGTTATTGTTTGAGCTTCGATCGTACTGGGCTTGTCTGTTTTTGGCCACAAAAGAGTTTTGTTTTACAGCTCCTTTCTAGTTGTGATACCAAACAGTACTTCTGGAGGCGGAAAAATACTCAGGAGAGAATACAGAGTCAGTCAAACCTTCTCCCTGAAGGCACAGGAGTGTGTGTGGTCATCTCTTTGAAGAAGCGCACTTTCACTTGTTCTCTCTCTCTCCTCTGTCTCTCACAGTCCCCCTCTCTCTCTTTCTCTCTCCCTCTCTCTCTCTTTCTCTCTCCCTCTCTCTCTCTGTTCTCTCTCCCTCTCCTCTCTCTCGCAGTCCCCCCCCACATCTCTCCCTCCAGGAGTGTTTTCCATGAAACAGGGTTGCGTGGGCAGGGTAGCAGAGTGGAGTCGGATCTCAGAGACAGAACAGAACCTCAGACGGGCGTGTTCCTTCTCAGAACCAGAACCAATCCTCCTCCACTGGGCTAGGGATTGAGGTCAGCCTTGAGTCCGGCTCCAGAACCATCTGGTCCCCATGGTTCCACTTTGCAAGAGCCAAACCGGAGACGGAGGGAATTACTGTGGCCTGCATGCGATTATGTGCCTCCACTGTATCTGCTTGTTCTGCAACACTGACAATCTATTACAATACATGGTTAATGTCAGATGAATAAGGGAAAATAGCTACACTGGTCCATACCTGTAGAGTATGATCACTGCTTTCCCGTAGACTAAGATATCCCCTGGAAACTAATATAAAAATATATCCCTTCAGTGGTTGATGTCAGTAAGATAGTATGTACTCAATTTGAGTGGTCCTAGTGATGTAAATGGATTCATTATGTCTTGTATCCTTTCTCTCCTTGTGTCTGTGCTTACACCATGCTAAGGGGAAATTGAGCTCATATTGAGTAAGAACGGTAGGCCTACCACTGCCTGGGGGGGGGGGGTTCTGAACAGTCCATGGGACACTGCACCATTGAATGTCAACTATATTTGAGGAAATCCGTTTTCAGATCATTATATAGTCTGATTCCACAAATCACAATGATTTTGTTTTATGGAAGCTATTTTCCACAGAAAGCTTAACATCCCTTTTAACTATTTTAATAAGCTAGGGGATTTTATTCATTTTCAAATGTTCAAAATACTTCTAGTTGATGGTTTGCAAATAATTGCACAAAATGACCTACCAAATAGCTTAATCAATCATCAAATTATCAAATAGTAGACCACATGTTTTTATGATGCTCTGAAGTCAGTGGAATCTTTGTGTCTTCTGACCACATCTCTCTGGCTGTACTTACACACCCAATTAGCAGGACATTACCAGTTTAAGATGTGGGTAATAATCTCCTGGAAGTTTATTTTCAGCTCTGTTCTGTGCCGTAAACAGATGTAGGACTTCTTCTGAGCTCAGTGGGAATTAAAGCCGGCAGCGTGGAACGTTCTTACGGAGGTCTTGGTCTTCACTCGTACCTCCTCCCTTCCACACTCTCTCTTTCGCTCTCTCCTCCTCTCTCTTTTTTATATGACTTTTCCTCTTTCAAGGTGAAGAATTATCAAATTGTCCAAATATGTCCAAACTGTTTTAAGAACGTTGGGTGATAAAGGATGATGTGGATGATTTAGATACCTTTAGAATGACCTGTGGACAAAACGACTAAGCAAAAAGATCTAGGGTCCCCTCTTTTGGTTTTATACTGTTATTACACCATCAAACATTCATGCATTCGAAATCGGTTACATCGCCACTGGTAAAAGGTATATAAGTGCACAAGCTGTTAACCAACAAACCAAGTACACAAAACACCTTCTTTCACGTTTAATTCCACAATGGCATATTTAAGACGACACACAATACAAAAGCGGACATCAGATCAAAACTCAGGCCATATACGTGTTTGTTGATTTTTGGGGGGAGTAAAAACAGTTATTTCCATATATTACAATACTGAACGGACATAACAGTTGTAATCATTTTCAAAGAGCATGGATCTATGGCATATTTGACTCCAAACACACAGACATTGATGATAGTGCATAGAAACACAAGCTGTTGAAAGCGTTTTTTTTATAGAAGTAAAGTGTATTCGACAAGTACTGTCATTTTAGGGACACTGTAAAGATATGTAGAAATGTGCAAATCCTTGTAAATAATTCAAATGTCTCTCACACTTCAAATTCCTCTTGACATGCAGACGGATTGAAACAAACATGACCACCCAAACTACCATTTAGAAAGTGTGCAGTATTTGCCAGCAAATATCCACAAACCTGGGAAATGATTGTAGACTACTAGTGTATTTGGGAGCAAAAAGCATCAGGTAAATTATAGAGTATCAAGAGCTGTAATCACATCCGGCCGTGATTTGGAGTCCCATAGGGCGGCGCACAATTGGCCCAGCATTGTCTGGGTTCGGTCGGGGTAGGCCGTCATTGTAAATAACAATTTGTTCTTAACTGACTTGCCTAGTTAAATAAAGGGCAGCTCAAACATATATATTTTTTTTTATTTTACATTTACAAAAAAAATAGAGGCAGACAGTATGTAATGACAAAAGCAAGAGACGTGTTTGTTTTGTTGTTGAAAAGGAGGAATCAAAAAAGCTTTGGCAATTCCGAGAGTCCAGTAGAGTAAGTGCAAATATCTAGTAATATCCAAAATCAATCGGATAAATACAGTGAGCGGGAAAGCAATGAATCTGTCAGGCCAACAATGAACCTGTCAGGCCAGCAATGAACCTGTCAGGCCAGCAATGAACCTGTCTTTTTAATCTGCTTCCAAAAATATTCCCATGCAGCCATAACCTTGACATCAACCACCTAATGGAATGAGAGAATCATTGGAATGAATTATGTTGATATGAGCTTGTAAGATAAGCCATGCTGTAGCAACCATGGTGAAGTGAAATCCAATAGCTAAAAGAACAATGTCAACTACGAAAAGAGAGAAAGCAGATGAGACTTTATAGACGCCCAGAAAACATTTGATGAAAAGAGAGTACAGGAATTAAAGAACTTTGACACAGTACTGGTATTTTAGAACCCAACTTGGTTCAGTAAAGCTTTGACAGACGTTATCTTATTAAACCGAGTTAAAACCTCACAACACAAACATTTAGACAGCCAGTAAAAAAAATGTTAGCTAGGTCGACATAAAATACATTATAATGCTTATATACAAACTGTTGCAAAACTGTACTATGGGCTCTGTTACTTGGTGACTGACATTGAATAAAACTCTGTTCATACAAACGTGTACGCTACTTACCGGGATATATTATCGGCAAGTAAATACCTTCTGAATACTAGCAGCGATCACTAATATATGTGATGACTTCAGTAAATATATAAGGGTAGGATTGGTCATGTAAATTGACTGTAGCTTATCAAATTGTTGTCATAAACGTTAAACCTTCCTATCTTCAAAAGTCACTTCTACATATTTCATTCGGCTCAATTTAAACTGGGGCCTTATCGAAATATGGACATGCAATAATAATAATTGTGAATCAAATTGATAAACTTGACGTTTGAGGTATGTTTTGCTGACAGTTTAATGTTGATCCTCTCTGAAACAGCTCAGAGAGAATATTTAATAACATGCAAAGGAGTGACCAGGATACAACATCAATCGCGGATCAATACATAGCAAGCAGGAAACACTAGTGACTCTGTACCAAGTCTGTAGTATAGGCAGCAGCTGCACATGTAAACAACCCCATGGCGCCCATGTTTGGGGGGAAGGACGGAGGGGAGGACAGAGGGGAGGGATGGCTAACACTACCCCACGGTCCTATGGTCCAGCTTACACCAGTGTCTCTGGGAGTGTGTCTGCGTTTTCCGAGGACAAGAGTTGCCAGATCTGCCATCTGTCCCTCTGCCAGTCCTGCCACTCTTGGCTCATGGGTACCATGCTGTCCGTGGTGGGGGAGGCTGAGTTCTGTGGCACCATTGGCCTCCCACCCTGCAGGGGGTGCTGGTGAGGGGGTGCTGCGGGGGAGGGGGAGACAGGCTGGGCTGGTTTAGAGGCAGCGGGGGAGAGCCTGGAGGACAAGCCGCCATAAGGGGGAGGGGGCGGACCCGAGTGAGCGTAGTTAGGGCTGGGGATAGCCTGTTGTCTAATGCCCTGGGGGAGGTCCTCTGCGCTGCTGGCTGCTGATTGGCTGTCGGGGTGCGGATGGGGTGGGGTCACATGGTTGAGGCTCAGCAGGAGGCGCGGCCGTCCCGCCTCGCTGTGAGGACTGCTACAGACCCGTGTCACAGGGGGATGGGGCCTGCATTCGGCCACGCCAAGCGAGGTCTGTGTCCGTCGTACCACCTGCCTGGCATCGCCTTGGAGACAGTCAAGTCCTTCCTGGGAGCTGCGTGAGCTGCCCTCTGACATGTTGCTATGGGAACCTGGAGATACAGATGTCAATGGGAAAAGTCAGAAAATGAAGATAAGTAAAAGTCCAAAAATGTGATTGTTACATTTCAACAGCTTACCTGCATAAGGCTGGTCCTTCAGCCCTGGTTTCAGTGTGGAATGCCAAGCTCCCCAGATATTAGCATGCTCCTCTGACATATAGGACATAATGAACATGACCATGTTTAGGGACCATCATACTCATCATCATCATCGTCATCAGTATCAAGATTATAATCATCATCATCATCATCACCTCTACCACAATCATCATCATCGTCATCATTATCAAGAATATAATCATCATCATCACCTTCACCACAATCCTCATCATCATCATTAAGATTATCACCATCATCACCTCCACCACAATCATCATCATCATCATTAAGATTATCATCACCTCCACCACAATCATCATCGTCATCGTCATCATCATCATTAAGATCATCGTCATCATCACCTCCACCACAATCATCATCATCATCAGTCATCATCGTAATCATCATCATCATAATTATCACCACCATCACCACGATCATATCAACCACAGCTAAGTAAGACTGGACAAGTAGTCCCCTCACCTTTTGAGACCCAGGGATTGGACCCATGGGTGTCCCGTGTCCGTCCTGCCACCTGCCTCACCAGGGTGTACTGTTCTGACCCTGGGCTGGTCCCTTCCCCCGGGTGCTCAGACAGAATGGGGGAGTTGTTGTCATAGGGGGACAGCTCTCCACTGGAGACCTTGTTGGAGTCACTGGAGGAGCGCCTCTCGCTCAGGGAGAAAGGATCCTCCGATCGCAACACGTCTGGACTCCTGTGGAGTGGAAGGAGGGATGGATGAGGGAGAGAAAAGGATGGTAGAGAGAATAAAAAGATATTGCCATAGATGATGGGTTCTTCACTTTCTCTCAACAGACATGAACACCAGGCTAAGCAACTACTTTCGATGAGTACTCAAAATGTGTGACTGTGATATGTGCCGTGGAACCAATGTACTCACTGTGATGCCTTTCTCCTGAGCAGATAGTCTACCACATCAGGATCAGTCTCTAGTAAACTCATCAGGACCTCATTCTGCAGGTCTGGGGGCACCTACACACAGACAACAACAGACATGACCAAACAAGTACAAAAAAACGGTTTATGTATGTAATGGCACATGATGGAGCACTAGGGGGTGCTATTGACCAAGACAACCTCATGGTGAAAGTGAGTCTAACTTTTTCCATCTTCACGTTTGGTGATCACAAGCCAGTCAATACATGAACACATAGTATAACATTGAATACTATTAAATACCAGTCTATGGATCCATGTATAGCAGGGATGGGCAACTTGGCGGCCCACGGACTGCACCCTTTTGTAGGTCCGTGGACCAATTTCACACCAAAAACAAACAAACAAAAATATTTTTGGGTGGGAGGGAAGAATAATAGAATACACAAGGTTCAATTTAGAAACGTGGTTGTGCATCAGAATTCACTCAATTAGCCCATTTCAGCATTATTTTACATTTTTTTTAGATTGGTAAGTTTTGCCTGGCCGCTAGACTATCTAAACTTATCGTTAGCATGGTTGAATTACCGACCGGGTTGGGGCCCATTGATGATCAGTTATCATCTTAAAAACTGCAAACATTTGCCTCCATCTTATGGCAAAAAATGTAGAATTGCGGGAAATGAGCTGTAAAACTGCAAAAAATAATCTCCGCCCCATAGCAAAATTATTAGAATGACATGAAATGAGTTATAAAATTGCTAAATGCTATGCTCCATGGCAAAATATGCAGAATTGCAGGAAATTAACTTTAAAAATATAATGTACGCCGACCCACGAGCCACTGTGGCCCCTCATAATGAGTTCCGATTTTTTTGTTACCCCCATCAGTTGTATAGTGTCTGGGCAATGAGCAATAAAATACATGGGCAATAAAAGAAGTGATTTGGCAATGAAGCACGACAGTTCAAACACATCCAACTAAAGAGCTACAAACATATTTTTTGGTTTACATCAGGACCTTCCACAAACAACCCAGCCCAGTTGAAAAACACGAGGGATAACATTTCAGAACCCAAGACCTCTTTCCAGCGTCCCGCCACTACCCTGAATTCCATGATCTGAGCGGAGGGAAAAACAACCTCTGCAAAGTTCAACGAATACGACTTCTGTTCAGGGCAATGGTGGTGGTGGTGTCAGAACAATCAGTGCAAGGGATTAGCCCATAAGTCTCTCTGGCACCGTCTCTCTGGCATCAAAAGCCTGTGATCTGTAGTGGTCCGGAACTGGGCCCTAATGCCTTTAATCAGGTCCAGGATCAGCTCTAACAGCTGGCCCACAGAGCTTTGTTTTCATTCTATAAGACAGAACCATTGTCTGGTAAAGCCTGGAGATTCTATAACTTAAACACAGGCTGCATCCCAAATGGCACTGTATTCCCTATGAGCCCTGGTCAAAATTAGTGCACTATATAGTGTACAGGGTGCCATTTGGGATGCAGGTATATGTTACTGAGTGGCACTGCTAACCCGGGACAAGGGAGGGAGGGAGGGAGGGAGGGAGGGAGGGAGGGAGGGAGGGAGGGAGGGAGGGAGGGAGGGAGGGAGGGAGGGAGGGATGTGTGATGGCAAGAAAGAGGACAGGCAGAGGTAATAGAAATGGTATGGCTGTATATGGACCCAGGACATAGAGAGTTCATCAAACGTGTCAGTGCTAAACCCATGTATTTGACATAGTAACTACATAAACAGATTGAGTTGACAAAATGTAGGTTATGTAGTTGTTACAACTTCTCTACAACTGCGTCACCTCACCTGTGTACAGTGTATACAATGAACTCACAAGGGAGTCTTACTTACTGGCCAATCTAAAGTGATAATTCATTGTAGCTTGTTTGCTGGCTATTATGAATGCATTACTGTAATTACACAGTACCTGCCTGTCCAATTACCATATACGTGCAAGTTTGTATTATAAAGAGGGACTAAACAGGAGAGTGGGTAGGATATCAACACACACACAGACAAACACACACACACAGTATCTCTATATCTCTGTTCAAAGTATGACATCTATAAAAACACACACATACGTGCACAGGCACGCACACACAAGGAACCCCCCACACACCATGAAGAGGGAGTGGAAGGTTGCGATCATCCTCTGGAGAACAGCGATAACAGCGGTGCTCTCCTCCGCGCGGGCCGAACTCTGCACACTGAACTCCTTGTCTGAACTCTTCTGCTTGTGGAGCAGGTTGGGACCAAAGATGGTGGCCAGGTTCAGAGAGGTCATCTTGTTCCCCGTCACCTGGAGGAGATGAGGACATAGGAAAAACAATAATGCCAGCTGCTTAGCAAATGTTTTTATCTAAAGCCACTGACAGTACAGTGAGTGCATACAGTTTTAGTGTGTCCTGTAGATGATTCCTGCATAGCATGGAATCACATACAGCCACACTAGACTAGGCAAACAAGTGCAATTGACTGTCATTAACACAAAGAGATACACTTCATTATACTTCCTGATTTAAAAAAAAGAATTTGACCAGATATAATACTATATTGACCTCATAGAATACCATATTGACCTCATAGAATACCATATTGACCTCATAGAATACCATATTGACCTCATAGAATACCATATTGACCTCATAGAATACCATATTGACCTCATAGAATACCATATTGACCTCATAGACTACCATATTGACCTCATAGACTACCATATTGACCTCATAGACTACCTTTTTGACCTCATAGACTACCTTTTTGACCTCATAGACTACCTTTTTGACCTCATAGACTACCTTTTTGACCTCATAGACTACCTTTTTGACCTCATAGACTACCTTTTTGACCTCATAGACTACCTTTTTGACATCATAGGATGCGATATTTGAGTGCTTCAGGAAATTAACTAGCTAAACAGATTGGACAACTACCATGAAGAACACGCAACAATGGCTAAACTGAGACTTCACCACGATGTCACAGAACAGCAGCCCTCTGTATCCAACCCTCCGAAATAGCCTCGTCCCCTTGATCACATCAAGAGACCAAATCAGTCACTGTGCGTCAGAGGGACACAATGACATGACAATGTTTTGATTGCGTGTTCCTGAGAGCTTGTGTGCCCCCCCCCCGAGAACCCGAGATCACGAGACCTAGTCTCAGTGCGAGTTAGGGAGGGAGGAAGCTATGCTGTTGAAGCGGCAGCTTGAAGCCGGTTACACACCTATCCAATCCTCTCAGATCTAGTTTATAGGGAGGTCTAGGGGGTAGGGGCTTGTGGTTGTTTTGGGAATCATGGGGAGTGGTGGGGGTAACGGAAGGGGTCTTTGCCTCACCTCCTGTCCGTCTTTGTCCTGGCTGTCGTGGGCGTGGTTGGCCACGGTAGAGAGGAACTGCAGGAGGCGATGCAGGGTGTCGCTGTTACAGGCTGGCAGCAGGTAAACCAGGAGCTGGGTGGCACTCCGCTGCTCCTCACAGTCCAGCACTACAAAGGAACAGGACAGGGGTCAGGGGTTATAGGTTAGAGGTTACAGCCTGGCAGCAGGTAAACCAGGAGCTGGGTGGCACTCCGCTGCTCCTCACAGTCCAGCACTACAAAGGAACAGGACAGGGGTCAGGGATTATAGGTTAGAGGTCAGGGTGTCGCTGTTACAGCCTGGCAGCAGGTAAACCAGGAGCTGGGTGGCACTTCGCTGCTCCTCACAGTCGAGCACTATAGAGGTACAGGACAGGGGTCAGGGGCTAGATGTCAGGGGTTAGAGGTTAAGAGTGAGGATTCAGTCTAAATCATTTGAAATATGTCACACTCTCACATATATACATAGGAAAATATACATACACATAGACATACAATCGTGGCCAAAAGTTTTGAGAATGACACAAATATACATTTTCACAAAGTTTGCTGCTTCAGTGTCTTTAGATATTTTTGTCATATGTTACTATGGAATACTGAAGTATAATTACAAGCATTTCATAAGTGTCAAAGGCTTTTATTGACAATTACATGAAGTTGATGCAAAGAGTCAATATTTGCAGTGTTGACCCATCTTTTTCAAGAACTCTGCAATCCGCCCTGGCATGCTGTCAATTAACTTCTGGGCCACATCCTGACTGATGGCAGCCCATTCTTGCATAATCAATGCTTGAAGTTTGTCAGAATTTGTGGGGTTTTGTTTGTCCACCCGCCTCTTGAGGATTGACCACAAGTTCTCAATGGGATTAAGGTCTGGGGAGTTTCCTGGCCATGGACCAAAAATATCGATGTTTTGTTCCCCGAGCCACTTAGTTATCACTTTTGCCTTATGGCAAGGTGCTCCATCATGCTGGAAAAGGCATTGTTCGTCACCAAACTGTTCCTGGATGGTAGGGAGAAGTTGATCTCGGAGGATGTGTTGGTACCATTCTTTATTCATGGCTGTGTTCTTAGGCAAAATTGTGAGTGAACTCACTCCCTTGGTTGAGAAGCAACCCCACACATGAATGGTCTCAGGATGCTTTACTGTTGGCATGACACAGGACTGATGGTAGCGCTCACCTTGTCTTCTCCGGACAAGCTTTTTTCTGGATGCCCCAAACAATCGGAAAGGGGATATATCAGAGAAAATGACTTTACCCCAGTCCTCAGCAGTCCAACCCCTGTACCTTTTGCAGAATATCAGTCTGTCCCTGATGTTTTTCTTGGAGAGAAGTGGCTTCGTTGCTGCCCTTCTTGACACCAGGCCATCCTCCAAAAGTCTTCGCCTCACTGAGCGTGCAGATGCACTCACACCTGCCTGCTGCCATTCCTGAGCAAGCTCTGTACTGGTGGTGCCCCGATCCCGCAGCTGAATCAACTTTAGGAGATCGTCCTGGCGCTTGCTGGACTTTCTTGGGCGCCCTGAGGCCTTCTTCACAACAATTGAACCGCTCCCTTGAAGTTCTTGATGATCCGATAAATGGTTGATTTAGGTGCAATCTTACTGATTCCAAGCACCACCCTCCTTTCTTTTGAAGCTTCCAGTCTGTTATTCGAACTCAATCAGCATGACAGAGGGATCTTGTCCTCGTCAACACTCACACCTGTGTTAACGAGAGAACTACTGACATGATGTCAGCTGGTCCTTTTGTGGCAGGACTGAAATGCAGTGGAAATTTTTGGGGGGGATTCAGTTCATTTGCATGGCAAAGAGGGACTTTGCAATTAATTGCAATTCATCTGATCACTCTTCATAACATTCTGCAGTATATGCAAATTGCCATCATACAAACTGAGGCAGCAGACTTTGTGAAAATTAATATTTGTGTCATTCTCAAAACTTTTGGCCACGACTGTACATGTAGACAATGACATTCACATACACAACACTTGGCACAATGTATGCACTCTGGTAGGCTAAAGTCCAACATTTACAGTGCATACAGCATGCCTGTGTGTCATCGACCCAAGTATACACTCTTAAGTGTGGGTTTAGTGCAAACTGAAGGTGTGTCCTACTAAAAGAGGCCAACGAAGGTGATTGGGCCTAGGGCAGAGAGTGACTCTAATGCTGCACACAGAGGGTAGTATTCATAAGTAGTGAAGTTGATGTTTCCTCACACATGGTGTTTATGAAGGCAGTGTAGAGCTCCTTGGTGAGGAGAGGGTCAGGCATGTCTCTGAGGAACTCCTTGAGCAGCGCGGCCACGTCGTGGACACTGTGCTCCTCATCCAACTGGACGTCCACTCCCCGGTCAAACTCCTCCCTCAGCTAAGAGACAGCAAAACAGAACATGAGATGTACCGTGTAGTCCACATACTTTACTGTTTATAGCGACTACGTTAGAAAGTGAACTCAGAGAAACACTCAAACATATTCACATCGCACGCATGTAAACACATTCCGCACACATTACGGGGTCACACAGATACGCACACACCAGGTGTGACCTTGGTGGTGAAAACATTCTCACAGGTAGTCCTGGTACAACCGGTTCTGTTCCCATACTGTATCAACCTGCTTACTCCACAATCTGACCCCTAGCATTACTCAGGATTAAAATGTGTCCACTTAGTCCAGTAAGATAAGCATTATAACCAAGTATTGTATTTGATTAAGCATTATAGTGAAGTTTGATTATAGCTTGTGTTTTAGATAAAAACTTGGTTACAGATCTAAATGTTGGCAGGAAGTAGCCTACTCATATAGCTACTTCCTTAAGTGAGAGATGGTTGAGATTTAAGTAACTTTGAAAATACAATCTGTTAGTAATGTTGATGATATAGTCAGTTCTTTTTCAAGTCAGCAAACGGGGGATTACAGTGAGAAATCATGTAAATTGTCTCACATGGTGACATTTTGATTCAACACGCTGATAGCATTGTATCCCTCAAACGGTGAGATGTTGAAAATAGAAATAAACTCCTCATCACAGAACGGAAACAACACCATTTAAGACCGAGACTGAAACTGGCTGGCACCAGTGCTTGTTTTTGCTGACTTGAACGAAAGATTAGGATCTGCCATTGTGAGCGTTGCGAATGAGCTACGCAAACAGAGAAGACGAGAAGTCCAAATTCAGAGAACACAAGTCAGAAAACACTCAAATCTCCTTAAAAAACAGAGACATTGTTCAAAAACAACACTAAAACTAAATGAGTTTTCTGTCATAATAACCAAAAGCAAACGTTCAACTGACATAAAAAAAGGAAGGGGGAAAAATGTATGGCGAGCAAAAAAGATGTGGTTTGGTTTTGTGTGGTTTTAAAGAGTAAAACCACACTATGACGATATAGGCAGAACATACATGTCCATGTAATCTGATTCATTATGATATAAAAGGCGAACCTGATCCTAGATCAGCACTGGGATGGAAATTGAATACAGGCCCTGGGATGGAAATTGAATACAGGCCCTGGGATGGAAATTGAATACAGGCCCTGGGATGGAAATTAATGCTAAAAGCCCTGCTTGAATTACAAATATGTCATTAAGGCGCGACTGCGTCCCTTTGTAGACTAGGGCCACGACTACAGAGGAGCCTGGCTCTTCAGCCGGGGCCAAGTTCATTCGCTCTGCTTCCTTTAATAACGTACTAATGCTGTAACGATCTGGGTGTCATGGGTGTGAAGTCAGGCGCAGGAAACAGAGAGTTCAAGGTAGTGCTCTTTAATGCAAATGTGCATGTGTCTGCTCAAACGGTCAGAAACAGACTCCATGAGGGTGGTATGAGGGCCCGACGTCCACAGGTGGGGGTTGTGCTTACAGCCCAACACCGTGCAGGACGTTTGGCATTTGCCAGAGAACACCAAGATTGGCAAATTCGCCACTGGCGCCCTGTGCTCTTCACAGATGAAAGCAGGTTCACACTGAGCACATGAGCACGTGACAGACGTGACAGAGTCTGGAGAAGCCGTGGAGAACGTTCTGCTGCCTGCAACATCCTCCAGCATGACCGGTTTGGCGGTGGGTCAGTCATGGTGTGGGGTGGCATTTCTTTGTGGGGCCGCACAGCCCTCCATGTGCTCGCCAGAGGTAGCTTGACTGCCATTAGGTACCGAGATGAGATCCTCAGAGCCCTTGTGAGACCATATGCTGACACATGCACATTTGTGGCCTGCTGGAGGTCATTTTGCAGGGCTCTGGCAGTGCTCCTCCTGCTCAAAGGCGGAGGTAGCGGTCCTGCTGCTGGGTTGTTGCCCTCCTACGGCCTCCTCCACGTCTCCTGATGTACTGGCCTGTCTCCTGGTAGCGCCTCCATGCTCTGGACACTACGCTGACAGACACAGCAAACCTTTTTGCCACAGCTCGCATTGATGTGCCATCCTGGATGAACTGCACTACCTGAGCCACTTGTGTGGGTTGTAGACTCTGTCTCATGCTACCACTAGAGTGAAAGCACCGCCAGCATTCAAAAGTGACCAAAACATCAGCCAGGAAGCATAGGAACTGAGAAGTGGTCTGTGGTCACCACCTGCAGAACCATTCCTTTTTTGGGGGTGTCTTACTAATTGCCTATAATTTCCACCTTTTGTCTATTCCATTTGCACAACAGCATGTGAAATTTATTGTCAATCAGTGTTGCTTCCTAAGTGGACAGTTTGATTTCACAGAAGTGTGATTGACATTGTGTTGTTTAAGTGTTCCCTTTATTTTTTTGAGCAGTGTATAATAAGGACTTATAAAACCATATTGTCAACCAGAACAGTCAATTCATAAAATGTGTAATTCATTTCAATCGATGCTTCAACTGAGTTAACGATACAAGATCCCCTATTAATAAGATGGATTAAGTTATAAGGTGTCGCCGACCAATCACGGTGGGCTGAAACAACAGCTTTGTGCAGCAATGTGTGAGAAGTATCAAAAAGTGTCTCTCCCAGGTTCTCACCTGCCTCACTCTCTTCTTGGAGCTACCCACTCGGAATATCCCCACCGTCTGAAGACCTGTCGGAAGAAACAGCAGAGGACATAAATGAGCATCATCCTCCACTGGTCAAAGAGACACTCAAGCCGAATAATCACAGATGGAAGAGACGTGAAGACGTAGCCACCAAAAGCCTCCTTTCAACACAGACATCATAAACCAACAAACCTAAACCAATGCTACTGTGGCCCATTCCTGCCTAAGTGGACTTTAGCTCCTAATGCTCAGTCCAGCAAGTGAGGATTTAAAGACTGCGGGAGAGTGGGGGAGTAAACCCAGGGGTCCACGTTGAAAAGGATTGCAAAGTCGGTTCACTGAGTGTCAGGAATGAATGGCCAGACACTACTGCCTTGTTTCTACAGCATCTTGGTTGGGCAGTGCAGTGCGGGGTAAAGATGTGGGGCTGGTTGGGCAGTGCAGGGCGGGGTAAAGATGTGGGGCTGGTTGGGCAGTGCAGGGCGGGGTAAAGATGTGGGGCTGGTTGGGCAGTGCAGGGCGGGGTAAAGATGTGGGGCTGGTTGGGCAGTGCAGGGCGGGGTAAAGATGTGGGGCTGGTTGGGCAGTGCAGGGCGGGGTAAAGATGTGGGGCTGGTTGGGCAGTGCAGGGCGGGGCGGGGTAAAGATGTGGGGCTGGTTGGGCAGTGCAGGGCGGGGTAAAGATGTGGGGCTGGTTGGGCAGTGCAGGGCGGGGTAAAGATGTGGGGCTGGTTGGGCAGTGCAGGGCGGGGTAAAGATGTGGGGCTGGTTGGGCAGTGCAGGGCGGGGTAAAGATGTGGGGCTGGTTGGGCAGTGCAGGGCGGGGTAAAGATGTGGGGCTGGTTGGGCAGTGCAGGGCGGGGTAAAGATGTGGGGCTGGTTGGGCAGTGCAGGGCGGGGCGGGGTAAAGATGTGGGGCTGGTTGGGCAGTGCAGGGCGGGGCGGGGTAAAGATGTGGGGCTGGTTGGGCAGTGCAGGGCGGGGTAAAGATGTGGGGCTGGTTGGGCAGTGCAGGGCGGGGTAAAGATGTGGGGCTGGTTGGGCAGTGCAGGGCGGGGTAAAGATGTGGGGCTGGTTGGGCAGTGCAGGGCGGGGTAAAGATGTGGGGCTGGTTGGGCAGTGCAGGGCGGGGTAAAGATGTGGGGCTGGTTGGGCAGTGCAGGGCGGGGTAAAGATGTGGGGCTGGTTGGGCAGTGCAGGGCGGGGTAAAGATGTGGGGCTCGAATCAGATCAGGTGAGTGATCCCTGACAAAGACGAGGATTTTGACCACAGGAATAGAGCCGTGTCCAACACATAGGAATGTTTTGAAACAAGGAGGTGCTACCCGTGCTCATTTTCGTTTTCCGTTGCAAAACCTTTTGCTACATTGTGCCCTACTGAACAGGCCCCAGGTGTGATTAGTGAGAGGGGCTGTCTTCATTCGTACCATACTTCTCCAGGTGCTGGCAGCAGCTGTCCACCAGGCGAGGCACCTGTCTGTAGATAGGGTTGAGGCTCAGCCTCTTGTCCCGGTGCTTCTCCTTCTTGCTGGGTGCTTCAGCGGGCAGAGAGAGCTGCAGCGCCTCCAACAGGCGGGATTGGTTATCATCCAGGTCTGTGATGGAGTCCACCGACATGCCCCCCTGCAGACCACAATGAGAGCATTATCAAGCTGATGTCTACTTGAGGTCACAGACACACACACACAAACACACACACACACACACTCACACGGCGATGGAGTGTGTGTATGGAGTTGGTACAGTAGGCGTGTGGGGGGAGACCCTCACCCTCCTGCGTGCCCGCGGGGCAGCCTCGGGCGTGTTGGGCGACGTGGACTCGTTAGCTGTCTCCGAGGTGGAGCTGAGGGAGGAGTTACTGCTGGACAGCTCCTTATTGGTGGACCTCTTGGTGGCAAACTGCAGGATGGACGACACCAGGTCCGACGGGTCCTTATGCTCCTCCCTGTGAGGAGGGTCCTGACGCAGGCCATCCTGGCGCTGCCTGTGGGTCCGGTCGTTGGCGATCACCTGGGACAGGGCCATACCGAAGGCCTGGGGTATGCATTCTGGAAGGGGAGGGGAGGGAGAGAGAGGAATGTAAATACCATATTCTTAGCAGAGAGAGAGAGAGACAGAGGGAGAGACAGAGGGAGAGAGAGGGAGAGAGAGAGAGACAGAGAGAGGGAGAGAGAGAGGGAGAGAGACCGAGAGGGAGAGACCGAGAGGGAGAGAGACCGAGAGAGAGAGACCGAGAGAGAGACAGAGTGTGAGAGAGAGAGAGAGAGAGAGAGAAACAGAGAGAGAGACAGAGAGAGAGACAGAGTGTGTGAGAGAGAGAGACAGAGAGAGAGTGTGGTCGTGTATACATGAAAGATGTGTGTGGTCCTCCGTGTGAATGTGTTGTGAACGATAGAGATCTTTAGATTATGATCGTAACTGTATTGATTGTTCTGTGATTACTCATTGAATATTTGGCCGCAGGTGTTGTTGCGCACGTATCAACATATTCGACTACATCATATTTACTTTGAGACATTGATAGGCCCACAAGAGAAAAAGGAGACATTCTTAACGTGTGCTATAATAGTATAAAAATTATGTTTCAAAGGTTTCCTAATTCAGCTCCAAATCCTAACTGGAGAAGTGCGTGTGTAGCTCAGAGGTTTGTGTAAATCATGCATTGATGTCAATGGGAGCTTGGCACGGAAATTCAAGTTACGTACTTGGATCTCCAGTGAGGAACTCAGCCATCACTGTCTACCCAGATTCTAGCGGACTAATGAAAAACAACAGCGGACTAATGAAAAAAATACCAAAAGATAATTTTCGGGTGGTATTTTCCTTTAACATGATGTATCAATTCCCCTAACAGACACAGGTCCCTGACAGTACACTCTTAGAAGAAGAAAAAAGTTCAGCTGTCCCCATAGCACAACCATTTGAAGAACCCTTTTTGGTTCCAGGTAGAACCTGCATTTTAGTCTAAATGTTGTTATTGACATAGCCTTGTTCTGGTCAATGTTCTCTACCTACAGTATATAGTAGTCTAAATATCCCAATTCCTGTTTAGTTCAAAAGAATACAAGACACAAATTGCTGACACAAATGAGGGTTTGGAACTTTAAAGCCAATTATCTCAGAATCCTCTTTTTGCAGATAGACCCTTATAGTCCCAAGCTCTCGATATATAAAAACAATCTTAACAATGTATTGTGATCATAGTGACCAAGAGACAATGCAAGAGACATGACTGACATGTATGAGACAGAGAGGAAGGGAAGGAAGACAAGGGAGAAAGAGAGAAATTCAATTTACACAATGGAAAGAGAAGGGATTAAGCTAAAAAATAGCTGTTTACAGACTTGGTTTATCGCAGCTCAGGATTATCAACGTGAAACAAATCTCCAATTAAACATTTCAAGATACCATCTGTGTTTCGATGAACACGCCGAAAAGAGATTACTACACATGCTACGAATAAAACAGATGAAACTAAATCTCATAAAACGTCTCACCCAACCTATATATCCCCATAAATAAGTCAACAAGGAACCATTTCTTAACAGCAAGTCAGTGTAAGACTTCTCTGCACGTAAGCCCACCACCACCACATTAGCCAGGTGGTCTTTGATTCCAGTGAACAATAAAGTCCTGCTACAAGTCATTTTTAAGAACAGGCTCATGGCAGTCTCGTAAATTCAATTAACAGCGTCCGTGTGAGCTGGCACTACTCTAGGCCTGTTCTCACTCTCTGTCTAGGAGAGAAACTATTTTAGTGTGCCTACTCAAAATGAGCACACTAAAATCAACTACTGTCACAACCTTTAGAGCAAGTGCGTCTCCAAACCAGAACCAAGAGAGATACAGACTACAGTAAATGTTCAGCCATGTTAGGTTCAATGTGGAAACCGTTGTTGACATTGGATGACAATATATCTTCCGGTCCACAACAAACCCAAGGTCCACCCAATCACAAGCCAAAGGCATCACCCAGACAGATTTCTGTTTCAGTCCCTGAACACATTCTGTTGCTGCAGTGCAGTGTTAGAAGGCTACATTATAAAGTGGTCCATCTCAGGAGTGAGTTTGATGCAGTGTGTACCCTACTGTAAGTTCATTTACTATGGTTGTCTAAACAGTTGAGAGAGAGGCTGCTCCAGAGGCCAGTACGGCATCACGTCAACCCAATGGACCACAGCACATGCCACATCATCACACGTCCCACTCTGGTGACAGATTGAGCCAGAGCTTTGAGACAACACATGACAGCTGGGATAGAGAGGGGGGGAGGGGAGGGAGGGAAGCAGGGAGAGAGAGAGAGAGAGAGAGAGAGAGAGAGAGAGAGAGAGAGAGAGAGAGAGAGAGAGAGAGAGAGAGAGAGAGGGAGAAAGAGGGATGGACAAAGCAGGGAGAGACAGAAAGAGAGAGGGGGGAGAGAGGGCGAGGGAGAGAGAGAGGGGGGAGAGAGAGGTATGGAGGGACTCAGGGAGGGAGAGAGAGAGTCATCATGTACTAAACAACCACATATGCTAGTTGACACAGTCCACTCTCTCTACAACCACAAACTTTGAGAATTATTCACTTAAACACACACACAAACATGTATGCACGCACACACACATACATACACACACCCTAATGACAGCATTTGGCAGCCTGCATGTTCACAGCCACTATGTTTCTAACCCAGTACCGCAGGGGAATGTTTCATCGACCACCGATCTCTCACACAGTGAGTTTACATGACATGAGAAACTGAGAATGGGACTGCTGCTGTGATGAATTATTTACATACAGTACCAGTCAAAAGTTTGGACATACCTACTCATTCAAGGGTTTTTCTTAATTTTTTTATATTTCTACATTGTAGAATAATAGTGAAGACATCAAAACTATGAAATAACACATGTGGAATCATGTAGTAAACAAAAAAGGGTTAAACAAATCAAAGTAGCCATCCTTTGCCTTGATGAAAGCTTTACACACTCTTAGCATTCTCTCAACCAGCTTCATGAGGTAGTTACCTGGAATGCATTTCAATTAACAGGTGTGCCTTGTTAAGTCAATTTGTGGAATTTCATTCCTTCTTAATGCGTTTGAGCCAATCAGTTTTGTTGAACTTCTAAAGTTTCTGCAAGTGCAGTCGCAAAAACCATCAAGCGCTATGATGAAACTGGCTCTCGTGAGGACCGCCACAGGAAAGGAAGACCCCATTTCTGAGGCTGGTAACTCTAATGAACGTATCCTCTGCTGCAGAGCTCTGCTGCAGAGCTTCAGAGTGCAAGGAACAGACACATCTCAACATTAACTGTTCAGAGGAGACTGCGTGAATCAGGCCTTCATGGTTGAATTTCTGCAAAGAAACCACTACTAAAGGACACCGATAAGAAGAAGAGACTTGCTTGGGACAAGAAACACGAGCAATGGACATTAGACTGGTGGAAATCTGTCCTTTGGTCTGATGAGTCCAAATTTCTGATTTTTGGTTCCAACCGCCATGTCTTTGTCAGACGCAGAGTAAGTGAACCAATGATCTCTGCATGTGTAGTTCCCACCATGAGGCATGGAGGAGGAAGTGTGATGGTGTGGGGGTGCTTTGCTGGTGACATTGTCAGTGATTTATTTAGAATTCAAGGTACACTTAACCAGCATGGCTACCACAGAATTCTGCAGCGATACGCCATCCCATCTGGTTTGCGCTTAGTGGGACTATCATTTGTTTTTCAGCAGGACAATGACCCAACACACCTCTAGGCTGTGTAAGGGCTATTTGACCAAGAAGGAGAGTGATGGAGTGTTGCATCAGATGACCTGGCCTCCACAATCAGCCGACCTCAACCCAATTGAGATGGTTTGGAATGAGTTGAACCGCAGAGTGAAGGAAAAGCAGCCAACAAGTGCTCAGCATATGTGGGAACTCCTTCAAGACTGTTGACCAGACAGCATCAGATACATGGTCTACACATACTGAGACAGAGGTGCACTGTTTCGCTCGCTCGGATGCTTTATCTGAGATTGATGTGTCTTTCTGTCGGAGTGCATCTCGGTCTAATAAATGATCAATATTTTAATATTTGATTTGGATGGGCAAGGAGGTACGGTAGGGTGGGCAAGGCCCCTTAAGGCATGTCCATAACGCCGGCCTTGGGCTAAACAAATGTAGTCATTCAATCAAACAAATTCAGCCCTGTACCATATTGAGTGCAAACAAAGTAAAAGCATTCCAGGTGAAGCTGGTTGAGAGAAATCCAAGAGTGTGAAAAGCTGTCATCAAGGCAAAGGGTGGCTCCTTTGAAGCATTTCAAATATTAAATATATTTTGATTTTTTTTAACACTTTTTTGGTTACTACATGATTCCATATGTGTTATTTCATAGTTTTGATGTCTTCACTATTATTCTACAATGTAGAAAATAGTAAAAATAAAGAAAAACCCTTGAATGAGTAGGTGTGTCCAAACTTTTGACTGGTACGTTATACCACTTAGAGTAGTTTTTACCTCCATCTCTATTGGAGAGTATGTTATGCAAGCACAGTGGCTGTATTTCAGCCCAGTCCCCTTAGAAGGAGTTGCTCCACTTTGCTAAATATATCCCTGCTCCTCCCCTAGTAATTATGTCTATGTTTCATAGCCACTCTGCTATTCACCTGGGCCTGGGGCTACACTTTTTTAAAAAAAGTGCTATCTAGAACCTTAAAGGGTTCTTTAGCTGTCCCCATAGGAGAACCTTTAGAAGAACAATTTTTGGTTCCAGGTAAAAGCCTTTTGGGTTCCAAAAGGGTTCTACATGGAACCAAAAATGGTTCTACTATGGGAACAGCCGAAGAACCCTTTTGAAACCCTTTCTTCTAAGAGTGTGGGGCTGGGGACTGACACGTTTCTGTTCTCTCTGGGACTGGGAAAACGTCTTCATAAATGTGACAGCGTAAAAAGAAAAAAGTAAAACTCAAAGAAAAAATTCAAACAAGAGCGCTCCCCTTAACCCCTGGTTCTAGTTTGCATCTGAAAAGACACCCAATTCTTATCTTTCCAATATCTTTCCAATATTTCCACTATCCTTATGCCTCCTTAGTCCATTTTGAAGCACCAATAGTGAAGGGACTGCTTTCAATGTCTGCCTTGTTAAACAGTGTTAATTGTATTACCAAGGAGGACACCGCCTACATAGCCTACAGATCTGTTATATTAATTTGACCAGTTTGCCACAGCAGGAAAATGTACAGTACAAAGCACTTAGTCTTTCCATAAAATACCACGCTGAGGGGTTTGCACTAGTTACCACAGCTACAAAGTCAAAAATTGGCTATATAAATAAAATAATTAAAATAATTTTGGTTAATTTAAAGTTAGGGTTAGGCATAAGGTTAGCAGTGTGGTTAGGGTTACGTTTAAAACAAGAGAAAGAGAAACTGAAGAAATGGGCAGGCTTTATGACTTTGTGGATGTGGTAACTAGTGACAACCATGTTGAGGGATTCACATCAATGTACCTTTATCTTTGTTTTTCTCTTTCGCCAAAGAGTCCAACTTCCTCCTCAGCGACTTCTTCCTTTTCTGTCCATCTGAGAGAAAGAAAATCATGAAAAACGGTCAGTTATCTGTACACACTGATAACAATCCACACAATGACCTGCTGTCACATTAGCTGATCTCTTCCATTATCATGTATGTCGGCCATTTTGGAGATGATCAAGCCAGTGGCTTCAAAGAGCATTGCTTATCAAAACACTGCAGCAATAAAGATGACAAATGAGTGTCTCCAGCCTCTGATCCAGTGATTTCATCAATAGAGGATCAAGAGGAAAGAAACAGAGGACATTCTCATTTCCTCTTGATCCTCAGGCTTTCCTGTGAAGAGGGATTAACAAGGAATCAGCCAATCAGCATTCAGGGCTCAAAACATCCACTTTATAATAAGGAATCAGGGCCCCAGTTCACCTGAGCTCAATCCTGGAAGTGAAACTTAACGCCTGAGAAAAGTAGAGAATGAGCACCTTCAATGTAAAATGTATTTTATAGCATATTATTCTACTATTATATCAAGGTTACAGCACACTACTTCACAAGATTAGATATCACCAGTGGAAGATTTGGACAATTTCACATCATGCTTTGAATTAGGGTGGATCCAAATATGAGTTTCATTTTGAAAACGACTAAATCGTTATGAGGAAGGGAAAGAAGTGTTTTGTCAGCTGTCAACAAGATCTATGAATCCTAGCAAGATCTTTGATTAATGCATAGGAAACCTCTGGCAGCGTGGACCAAGGGTTGGAACTCTTATTGAGGAAATACCTCAAAACTGTGTCTATAGCCAGAGCGCCTCTAATCAAACAGTTGATGAATCTGTCTTCAAAACAGTCAAGATGTTATTAACTGGGCACACACTGATTGGATCAATGTTGTTTCCACGTCATTTCAATGAAATGACGTTGAACCAATGTGGAATAGATGTTAAATTGATGTCTATGCCCAGTGGGTATGCTCTTTTATGATTGGTTTACAATCTTAACAAGGATGTTTTTTCCCCCATTGGCTCAGTCAAATCCCACTGTTCGTGGAACAGGTATCTATATATATATTTTCCCCCCCCACCTTTTTTTAACCAGGTAGGCTAGTTGAGAACAAGTTCTCATTTGCAACTGCGACCTGGCCATGATAAAGCAAAGCAGTTCGACACATACAACAACACAGTTACACATGGAATAAGCAAACATACAATCAATAATACAGTAGAAAAGTATATTTACAGCATGTGCAAATGAGGTAGGATAAGGGAGGTAAGGCAATACATAGGCCATGGTGGCGAAGTAATTACAATATAGCAATTAAACACTGGAATGGTAGAATGTGCAGAAGATGAATATGCAAGTAGAGATACTTGGGTGCAAAGGAGCAAGATAAATAAATAAATACAGTATGGGGATGAGGTAGATTGGATGGGCGATTTACAGATGGGCTATGTACAGGTGCAGTGATCTGTGAGCTGCTCTGACAGCTGGTGCTTAAAGCTAGTGAGGGAGGTAAGAGTCTCCAGCTTCTGTGATTTTTGCAGTTCGTTCCAGTCATTCCAGTCAGAGAACTGGAAGGAAAGGCGGCCAAAGGTAGAATTGGCTTTGGTGGTGACCAGTGAGAGATACCTGCTGGAGTGCATGCTACGGGTGGGTGCTGCTATCTTTGTGGCTTGCATGGTCTAAAAAAATAAATTGTCAGTCTGATTTTTTTTTAAAGCCTAAGGACCTTGACTATTGTCTGAATCTGGCACGTAAGAATGGTGTGTTGTGATGGTTCACCATAGATATAGAGTGTCTGACCAGTGAGCTGAGATAAGGCGGGGCTTTACCTAGCAGAGACTTGTAGATGACCTGGAGCCAGTGGGTTTGGAGTCGAGTATAAAGCGAGGGCCAGCCAACAAGAGCGTACAGGTCGCAGTGGTGGGTAGTATATAGGGCTTTGGTGACAAAACGGATGGCACTGTGATAGACTGCATCCAATTTGTTGAGTAGAGTGTTGGAGGCTATTTTGTAAATGACATTACGAGGGTATGTTTGGCAGCATGAGTGAAGGATGCTTTGTTGCGAAATAGGAAGCCGATTCTAGATGTAATTTTGGATTGGAGATGTTTAACGTGAGTCTGGAAGGAGAGTTTACAGTATAACCAGACATCTAGGTATTTGTAGTTGTCCACATATTCTAAGTCAGAACCGTCCAGAGTAGTGATGCTGGACGGGCGGGCAGGTGCGGGCAGCGATCGGTTGAAGAGCATGCATTTAGTTTTACTTGCATTTATGAGCAATTGGAGACCACGGAAGGAGAGTTGTATGGCATTGAAGCTTGTCTGGAGGTTAGTTAACACAGTGTCCAAAGAGGGGCCAGAGGTATACAGAATGGTGTCATCTGCGTAGAGGTGGATCAAAGAATCACCAGCAGCAAGAGCGACATCATTGATGTATACAGAGAAGAGAGTCGGCCCGAGAATTGAACCCTGTGGCACCCCCATAGAGACTGCCAGAAGTCCGGACCACAGGCCCTCCGATTTGACACACTGAACTCTATCAGAGATGTAGTTGGTGAACCAGGCGAGGCAATCATTTGAGAAATCAAGGCTGTTGAGTCTGCCAATAAGAATGTTGTGATTGACAGAGTCGAAAGCCTTAGCCAGGTCGATGAATACGGCTGCACAGTAATGTCTCTTATCGATGGTGGTTATGATATCGTTTAGTACCTTGAGCGTGGCTGAGGTGCACCCATGACCAGCTCGGAAACCAGATTGCATTGCGGAGAAGGTACGGTGGGATTCGAAATGGTCGGTAATCTGTTTTTTAACTTGGCTTTCGAAAACCTTAGAAAGGCAGTGTAGAATAGATATAGGTCTGTAGCAGTATGGGTCTAGAGTGTCTCCCCCTTTGAAGAGGGGGATGACCGCGGCAGCTTTCCAAACTTTGGGAATCTCAGACGATACGAAAGAGAGGTTGAACAGGGTAGTAATTGGGGTTGCAACAATTTTAGAAAGAGAGGGTCCAGATTGTCTAGCCAGGCTGATTTGTAGGGGTCCAGATTCTGCAGCTCTTTCAGAACGTCAGCTATCTGGATTTGGGTGAAGGAGAAGTGGGGGAGTCTTGGGCGAGTTGCTGTGGGGGGTGGAGGACTGTTGATCGGGGTAGGGGTAGCCAGGTGGAAAGCATGGCCAGCCGTAGAAAAATGCTTATTGAAATTCTCAATTATAGTGGATTTATCGGTGGTGAGAGTGTTTCCTAGCCTCAGTGCAGTGGGCAGCTGGGAGGAGGTGCTCTTATTCTCCATGGACTTTACAGTGTCCCAGAACTTTTTGGAGTTTGTGCTACAGGGTGCAAATTTCTGCTTGAAAAAGCTAGCCTTAGCTTTCCTAACTCCCTGTGTATATTTGTTCCTAACTTCCCTGAAAAGTTGCATATCAAGGGGGCTGTTCTATGCTAATACAGAACGCCACAGGATGTTTTTGTGCTGGTCAAGGGCAGTCAGGTCTGGAGAGAACCAAGGGCTAAATCTGTTCTGGTTCTACACTTTTTTTGAATGGGGCATGCTCATTTAAGATGGTGAGGAAGGCACTTTTAAAGAATAACCAGGCATCCTCTACCGACAGGATGAGGTCCATATCCTTCCAGGATACCCGGGCCAGGTCGATTAGAAAGGCCTGCTCGCTGAAGTGTTTTAGGGAGCATTTGACAGTGATGAGGGGTGGTCATTTGACCGCAGACCCATTACGGATGCAGGCAATGAGGCAGTGATCGCTGAGATCTTGGTTGAGAGGTGAGAGCAGAGGTGAGAGCAGAGGTGTATTTGGAGGGCAAGTTGGTTCGGATGATATCTATGAGGGTGCCCGTGTTTACGGATTTGGGGTTGTACCTGGTGGGTTCATTGATAATTTGTGTGAGATTGAGGGCATCAAGCTTAGATTGTAGGATGGCCGGGGTGTTAAGCATGTCACAGTTTAGGTCACCTAGCAGCACGAGCTCTGAAGATAGATGGGGTGCAATCAATTCACATATGGTGTCCAGAGCACAGCTGGGGGCAGCGAGTGGTCTATACAAAGTGGCAACGGTGAGAGACTTGTTTCTGGAAAGGTGGATTTTTAAAAGTACAAGCTCGAGCTGTTTGGCTACAGACCTAGATAGTAAGACAGAACACTGCAGGCTATCTCTGCAGTAGATTGCAACACCGCCCCCTTTGGCAGTTCTATCTTGTCAGAAAATGTTATAGTTAGGGATGGAGATTTCAGGGTTTTTGGTGGTCTTCCTAAGCCAGGATTCAGACACGGCTAAGACATCCGGGTTGGCTTAGTGTGCTAAAGCAGTGAATAAAACAAACTTAGGGAGGAGGTTTCTAATGTTAACATGCATGAAACCAAGGCTTTTACGGTTACAGAAGTCAACAAATGAGAGTACCTGGGGAGTAGGAGTGGAGCTAGACACTGCAGGGCCTGGATTAACCTCTACATCACCAGAGGAACAGAGGAGGAGTAGGATAAGGGTACGGCTAAAGGCTATCAGGACTGGTTCTCTAGTGCGTTCAGAGTAGAGCCTATAAGTAAAAGGAGCAAGTTTCTGGGCATGATAGAATGGGTGGCAGCGTAGCCTAGTGGTTAGAGCGTTGGACTAATAACCGAAAGGTTGCAAGTTCAAATCCCTGTGCTGACAAGGTACACATCTGTCATTATTCCCCTGAACAAGGCAGTTAACCCACTGTTCCTAGGCCGTCATTGAAGATAAGAATTTGTTCTTAATTGACTGACTTTAGCTAGGGGAAACTATTTTTATGTTTGGAAAAATAACGTTCCCAAGGTATTTCTCAGGCCCAGATGCTAGAATATGCATATAATTGACAGATTGGGATAGAAAACACTCTAACGTTTCCAAAACTGTCCAAATATTGTCTGTGAGAATAACAGAACTGTTTTTGCAGGCGAAAACCTGAGGAAATCCAACCCGGAAGTGCCTTTTATTTGAAAAAAAAACTGTTCCATTGCCTGCCCCTCCTCCATTTAAAGGGGTATCAACCAGATTCTGTTTCCAATGGCTTCCTCAGGTTGTGACCAGGCTTTAGACATAGTTTCAAGCTTTTATTTTGAAAAATGAGCGAGATTTATCAAAACGCATCAGGTGTCCTTTGATTAGTTCTTGCGCGCGAGAGATGTAGCTCGACATTTTCTTTCTCTGTAGTATTGAATAGTTTACCGTCCGGTTGAAATATTATCGATTATGTATGTTAAAAGCAACCTGAGGATTGATTATAAAAAACGTTTCACATGTTTCTACAAACATTACGGATACTTTTTGGAATTTCCGTCTGCCTTTCAGGACCGGAACGAGCCTGTGGTTTTCTGAACATAACGCACAAACCAAATGGCGGTTTTTGGTTATAAAACTAATCTTTATCGAACAAAAATAACATTTATTGTGTAACTGGGAGTCTCGTGAGTGCAAACATCCGAAGATTATCAAAGGTAAGCGATTAATTTTATTGCTTTTCTGACTTTCGTGACCAGGCTAATTTGCGGCTAGCTGTTCTTACTGTTTTGTCTAGTGATTGATAAACTCACAAACGCTTGGATTGCTTTCGCTGTAAAGCATATTTTCAAAATCTGACACGATAGGTGGATTAACAACAAGCTAAGCTGTGTTTTGGTATATTTCACTTGTGATTTCATGATTATAAATATATTTTTTTATTTTTTTTATTTGGCGCTCTGCAATTCAGCGGTTGTTTTACGTGCGTCAAGAAGTTAAATAAAGGTAAAAAAAAAGAATAGATTCCAGGCATAATGTACAGACAGAGGTATGGTAGGATGTGAGTACATTGGAGGTAAACCTAGGAATTGAGTCATAATGAGAGAGATATAGTCTCTAGAGACGTTTAAACCAGGTGATGTCACCGCATAAGTGGGAGGTGGAACTAAATGGTAGGTTAAGGCATATTGAGCAGGGCTAGAGGCTCTACAGTGAAATAAGACAATAATCACTAACCAGGACAGTAATGGACAAGGCATATTGATATTAGGGAGAGGCATGTGTAGCTGGGGGGTCCAGTGAGTGGTTGGGCTGGCTGGAGACAGACAGCTAGCAGGCCGGGGCTAGCAAGCTAGCAGAAGGGCCTTAGAGGGACGTCTCGATGGAGAATAGTCTGTTTTAGCCTCCGCGTGCGGTGACGTCGATAGACCAGTCGTGATGGATTAGTAGGGTTCCGAGTAGCAGACTTTTCTCCAAGTTCAATTGGCAAAATAGGTATAGTACTCGGATACTATACTCGGATAGCAACTAGCTAGCTGCGATGATCCAGGTGAAAACGTCCAGAGCTTGCGGTAGGAATCCGGGGATATGGAGAGAAAATAGGACCGGTATGCTCTGGTTTGAGTCGTGCTGTACAAACTGGCGAGAGCTTTCCAAGCTAATGGTTAGCTGATGACCGCTTGCAGTGGTTAGCTGACTACTAGCTAGTAGCTAGTGAGCTGGCTAGCTTCTATTGGGGGATTCCGGATTCGAGGTGAATAAACATACTTTAGAAAAAAAACAGATCCGCAGCACATTGGGTGAGGCGGGTTGCAGGAGAGTGTTTTGAAGTTGAGGTTTAGAAAAAAATATTAAAAAGATATGCGAGGAAAAATATGTAAAAAGATATATACATGGGACACGACAAGACGAAGGACAAAAGACGTCTGACTGCTACACCATCTTGGATTAAGTTGAGCACAATAGGTTCATAGAGACGCTGACACCAATAACAAGCTTCAAGTGATTGCAATTATAGGCAGTTAGATCAGTCCTGAGCAGTGTCCGCTATGTTGCCCCTGGCTCTGCCTCTCGCTGCCACCCAGCCTCCCCTCACTGCCTCCCAGACTCCTTGGCATATATATATATGGCACATATAGAACAGGTTGCTAAGAAACTATGCTTCGACATATCTACAGATCATTATGGAATATCTGAAGACAGAGTATGAGAGAACAATAGTAAAGAATAGAGAGGGAGCAGGAGAAAGACAGCGGGGGGTATGAGAGAGAGATGGTATGAGAGAAAGGGAGCAGGAAACAGTATGTGTGTGACAGAAAATAGAGAGAGAGAAAGAAAGAAAGAAAGAAAGAGAGAGAGAGAGAGAGAGAGAGAGAGAGAGAGAGAGGAAATGGTTTGGATTCTTGTCAGTTGACTCGGCAAGTTGGACAGCAATCCCAGGAACCTTCAGTCCTCTCTCTCTTCCCCACTCCAACAACTTGTAAAACGATCCAACGAGCCATTTGCTTTTCTTTTCTCTATTTCTTCAAGGATCTCCGGGCCTCAGCAAAACACCGGCTAACCCAACCGCAGGCGCAAGATAAACAAAACCCACAGTCGAGGTGCTGAAATACCTCAGTAACACATGCCTGAGGGGTTCTGGAATTCATAAGGAACACAGACGAATGCATTAAATCATCCGGGGGAGAGGTAGAACCTTTGACTGGAATGCACACCCTGGCTAATATACAGCTCTCCACAGAGCATGACTTAGAGCAGAGCAGCAGGCTATGGCCTTATGGTCCTGAGTGGAAAGGGCTACATCTTCATGTGTAAGTGTCTTACTGACACTACATAAGACAGGAAGTTCACTCCTGAGTCTTCTAGATGTACTGTATAGGAAATCAGGTGTACTGAGGTTTACATCTCAAATCACAAGTGCTTACAGCTTCCTCAAACACACTCTGTGGAGGGGAAGTTCAAGATTGTCTGCTAGACAGTTTGAGGTTGGTCTCGGAGAGGTCCAAGGCGGATGTTGATGGCAAATGTTTGTGAAAATGCTTGTAGCATTGGCACAGGGACAGACTGACTAGCCATATGAACAGACAGACGGACAGGCGGATGGACGGACTAGAAAGGAAGACAGACAGACGGACATTTACACACACACACAAAAATAGCTCTATACTTTACCTTTGGGGATGGTGATCTGACAGCCCAGGTCATAGTCTTGATGGAGCCTGTTGAAGGCTACCTCCTGTAGCCAGGTCCGCTCCAGCTCTGACAGGCTCTGAATGGCCGTCGGCATCAGCCGTACACTCCGCCCTGACAGGCTGTTCCAGGTGAAGTCACCCTGGGGAGAGATTTTTATTCTGTCACTTGGCAGAGGAACATTTGTTAGCTATCAGGGCTAGTGGCTAGCACCACTGTTACGCTATCTCAAAGCAGCTGTTCTTATTTAAAGTAGCTAGCTTGAGTGTTGGTTATAGCCCCTAAGACCACCTCCACCGTTACCACTCTCATCACTGATACTGTCACCGTAACCTGACCGAGTTGTCAGATTTGGGTCTGCAATCACTACAACTGACTGTGATGCACATAATGATCGAAGGCTGGTTGTTTGTGAAGTTGCAACACCTTGAAAGGAATGGACAAGTCTCGACCATCGTCACCAGCATCATCCACCAGAACAGTGAAAAACAGGAGGTGGAAACAGAATATCTACACAGTTGTACTAAGAGGACAGAGGCTTCTCACCCGCCCTGATACTTCCTAGCTAACGAGCATGCAGAGGAACAGCCAGATGCACTCGCTCCAATAGTCAGTCGTTAGAGTCTAGCCCTGTGTGGATGAAACCACAGCACTGTAGTCGTGAGTTCCCCACCCCACTGGTGATGGCAGGGAGCTCATTCCGTTCCAGTCCCCTCCACTGGTTGCACACACAGGACACAGCCGTAAGGGGTGAAGGGAAGGAGGACCCTGCGGTTGAAGGGGGGGAGGGGGGGGGTGACAACAGCTGGAAAAGCAAGGGCTGCTTGTCTCCTGAGCTGTTAGGTTTGGCAGGGGGGCTGAATGAAATGGCTAAGCTCCAATTCCCCCGAGTCCATCGATGGAACATGTATGGAATGGTTATGGAACGCTGGTACCTCAGAAATGCTGCTCCCTCCCCACCACTTGGGAGTTCTCTTCAGACTCTAACTCTAGTCTCTATGAGCACATTTACAATTCAGTAAACAGGAAAGCCAGTTGACTTTGACAGTGCTTAGTGTACACAACTCATTTGTTACGAAACAATTCAACATGCTTGTAAGAGCCATGAATTAAAGGAGTCAAATGTATGTACTATGGCTGCTCCCTTAACAACCTCAGGAATAAAAATGATATTGTCCAATTTTATCCTCTCCGCTGTACGTACTGTAAACCTTTGCCAGAGAACCAATTAATATTGGACAGGTTGCATTTCGTAATCACTGTTTTCACACTTGGCTAAGGATTACAGTTGACTAGGGATGACTAGAAACTACATCTCCCAAACCTGTTAGCCATCTCTACTCCTGCTCCAAACCCCCAGCTCTGGGGCCCACACGGTCTTCTACACATGGCCTTCTCGTTATATAAAGACAGGATCTGACGAGGCTGCCTCCCTCCATCCCCTTAGTGTGTTTTATACATCTCTTTTTCCACTACTCACACATAATATCCACTCTGCGCCTGAAAACATGTTTACCCTTGACACAGGTAGACCTCACGGCCAGAGAGACTGCTAATAGGACTAGTACAGACTGTCACTCAGAATGAGTTGTCCTCAACACATCAACTCCATTTGAGTTCCCAGTGAAGTCAGGAAATGAATTCAACTTCCTTGCCAATTGCATTGAGCTGAAATAATAAGCTTACTGTTTGCCTTTCAGTAGAGCATTGTCATAGGTGTCAATCACGTCTGAGCTTGATTTAATAGCGGGATGAGAATAGAATTGTTTGTCCTTAAACAGATGTTTGTTTATCCTATGACCCCATTCCGTTCACATTATAAAATGGCTGTGTACTGCAATCGAGTTATTCCATTTGCTTTGAACATCTCTACTCAACCAATCATCAGATGATGTGCTTGAAAACACTTCCTGTTATCTAACTATAATCTTATTCAGGTTGCCATGCTGCTGTGACTAATCATATCACTTAACAATTTGGTTTATGTAATTCAATTTCTTTGAAAAGTGTGAAAGTCTTGCAAGAAAGGTTAACTGTAGCATACCAATGACTGTCATGTAGAGTAGGCTATTACTGTACTGTGATATACAGGACAAGTCTACAATAATGCCTTAAGGCAGACTGACGGTTTGTTAAACAAAGTATACAATGTATAGAGGGCGGAACAACATCATGTTACACTAATAATGGCTATTCCAGACTCTCAAATCCGAACTGAAAAATCTATTGACTCATGACAACCTTCAACCTATAGGTTCTGTTCTCTCCAAGATACCTCTGTAATGTCTTGTGGGGTTTTACTGTTTGTCAGGGCAGCCCTTTTCTAAATAGCTTTGGGATGACTCAGCGAATGAGGTGGGCGTATGCGCCTTTTAAAATCGGTTCAATGAGCGAGGACAAATTGCACAAATTGGAGCAAAATAATATGTGTGTTTCCATGGTAACTTATACACAGAGCCGCAAGTGTTTCGGGATATGCAGAAAACATCGCCATGGCAACCATCGATCGAACGATCAATCGCTAAACTCGCACAAGCTACTGACCTCACTGAATGGACGTATAGTGAAGAAAGTGCATCATCAGTTGAATCAATGAGCATGTTTTCATATTAGAAGACCTAATGGAATGTTCCATCCGTTCTCTCTCATTTCTCAGTCAAATGCAATGACCTAAAATCCTCTTCAACAACTCAGCAACCATCAGCAGTAGCAAACTGCACAGTAACTTCAACTACATCATACACATCAAACATTTCATGGTGATTTTCATAACACGCTGTCTGCATGAAAATCAGTGAATTTAAAATTGGGAAGGCACAATAGCCCTGGCTGGCACTCTGCCAAAGACAACATGTTCCTCTTGCTTAGATTCATTCTATTATGACCCTGGCGGGTACAATCCTACTGCTTTCATTGAGAACATATTCATCTGATCCAAAGGACCAGAAGAACCTGGGCCCAGAACTGAGGTGTAGGATGTCACTCTAGGTATCAACACATAGTTATAGCCTATAGGTGAGAGCATAGAAATAGAGGTACACTCAATATGGCCGCCGGAATGTTGACTTGAATGACCGTTCTAGTCATTCTAATTCAAATGGGTGAGAGAGCGTAGAAAAAGAATGTTGACTTGAATGGGAATCCTCTGATATGACTGTATTGACAACACATGTCCATAGCGTTGGTTGCAGGACAAAAGATCACGCCATCACCCATTAAAACCCAGCAAACAAACAATGTAGCATGTTCTGAACCTAACTAATCAATTCACCAGTCAGATTAAATACTGGGCCACAGGAGGTTGTTGGCACCTTAATTCGGGAGGACGGGCTCCCCAATTAAACTTTAGAAAGAGAATCCAAACCCTGCAAATGAACCAATTTGATCCATCTACAAGAACATTTTAAACAACATTACAGTACAGTAGGCTACAGTAGACAACCACTTCATATTGCCTCGTGAACTTGATCTCAAAATTTCTTGCACCATTGACCAGTATGCTACAGACCTCATTTGAGGACTTCTTATTATAACAACAACCATGTGAATGTGATCGTGAACAGATGAAATCAGTGACAGCTGATGACCCTGTCATCAACTCTCGCCCCTCTAATTTTCTAAATCCATTGTTACTGCACGTGTATTCTATGTGATATTATGAAAGAGAATCCAATTCATGCAAAAACAAACCTTCAAACACTCCAAAACGAACATATCCACACCACAGAGGACAAGCCCTTGGGCCCTTGGGCTCCAATAGTACAAAAATCATTTTCTCAATGGAGGAAAATGCACTCCGTCCGCACATGTAACTAACAGCAACATCTGTTCCGTTTTAAAATGACGGTTGGCTCTTCAACCCTCTCAGAGGAGGATACCACATCACACATCTGGGGATGAAACATCCCAATCCCAAATAGGCCTCCCAATCCCAATTTCGCATAGGGATACCGCCTGATACCGTGGCCCAGGAAAAAGATTTTTAGAAAAGAGGGAGATATGTTAAGAGATTGCAGCAAAGGAATGTTCCTTTTAACATCATTGTTTTTACTCTTTATGTTTTCGTTTTACAGGTCCCGTTGACTCTGACAGGGTAATGGATTACTCGTGTAGCGTTGGAACCGCACCAAGGTGAACATCTGCTTGTAATTACAGCGCCGCTGGGCTAGCTAAACACTGGTTGGCCTGTCAGAGACAAAGGATTGATGGACCCCTCCACCTGCCGTGGTCCATCCGTCTTGCTGCCTGAGAGAAAATAGCCCGGGAAACATCCTGATATGTCAACGCGCAAAAGTCAAGTTATCAGAAGACAACTGGGGGGCTAATGAGGAAGAACATATATCATAAACATACAGTAAGAACGAAAAACATGGCTAACTATCCAAGCACATAAATTGTGAGCCTTCATCTAATCTCGAGCATGACTGTCAGGGAGAGACTATATCCCCCGCAAAATAACCACGGTGAAGCAGGTGAGGTAACTACCACTGGTCTTATCAACAATGACAAAATATTTAGTGTTTCAGGGGATGGTGTGCTTCCAATGTACTATTCTAATTTGCAAATATGTGGGACTGTGACAACACACCAGCTCTATCTCATGACAAACATGCTTGCTTGATAATCAAGTGGAGGGGGGTCATATGAGGTAGGTTATTTTGAAGACATTTGGGTAGCACAAACTCAAAACTGTAACGACATAAGAATGTATGCATTAGGGTAACTGAGTTCAACCCTTGAGGTTGAGGGTATAGATTACATCATTGTTACATAACCTATAGAACCAAAACAACTCTGGTATCAAGCAAATGTGACTGCTAGGGAGAGGTTGTAGACATTACCCCAGTCAGGCCAGTAAGACCACATGGGTTCAATTAAATCAGAACCACATTGGCCCTTTTTTCTACTGACAAACTCAATCACAGAATGGTTTATTACTGTAAAGTTTTATTAGTGTAAGTTAAATACTGTAAAGTTTTCCTTCAGCGTGCTATAACTTTATGTGGGTGCGAGTGGCCCGTGTGTGTGTGTGTCATATATTTTAGTCATATAACCTCATGTAAAACTAAACCACACCTCCTCCCACTGCTCTATTCAGCCTATAGCATGACCCAAGATCACTCCCCTCTCTCTCCTTCCTTCTCTCTTCTTCCCCATCCCCCTGTCCATCCAGCCAACCAGCCCAAACACTAAGGGTCTCTGGTGCATGCGCTCCCTGCTCTCTCTTCCCCTACAGCCGAGATCACCACCTCCGAAGATCGTGTGTAATCTCCCATGCATGCCAGCAGGCAAATCCTCTAGCCTTTAAGCTCAACAGCGCAGTGAGCTAATGAACGCTCTTAATGATTCCAATATCATATGCAGAGCTTTCAATGTTTAGTCAATCGTGGGGAAAATGTGTGGAAAAAATGTGCCGCCCCTTGCAATTTGACTTGAGTGCTGCTGCGTGATTACAGCTCGAGAGGAAGGCAGACCTTTCCTCGACTCTTGGTGAATTGGAGCCTTTTGAAGTAGCAGTTGCGACCTCCGAATGGCCGCACAATAACAATAGATGAAAACGTCGCAACAAACACGTAATTGTGAGGCAGGAACGCAAAGAAGTGTGTGGTGCTGGATATCAGTTTCATCGAAAATACATAATAATTTTGACTGTATGTTCCCATGTCTCCATAATCACTGTCAATGGTCAATGAATGCATACTATATGTTGCCCCATTTTCACCAATGCATATACTGCCAGGGACCTGTGTCTTTTAGGGAAATTGATACATACCGTTAAAGGAAAATACCACCCAAAAACGATCTTCTGGTATTTCTTTCATTAGTCCGCTAGAAGCTGGGTAGACAGTGCTGGCTGAGTTCCTCACTGGAGATCCAAGTACGTAACTTGAATTTCCGTGCCAAGCTCCCATTGACATCAATGCATGATTTACACAAACGTCTGAGCTACACACGCACTTCTCCAGTTAGGATTTGGCGCTGAATCAGGAAACCTTTGAAACATATTTTATGTTTTTTTTTTATACTATTATAGCACACGTTAAGAATGTCTCCTTTTTCTCTTGTGGGCCTATCAATGTCTCAAAGTCAATATGATGTAGTCGAATGTGTGGATATCATACGCAAAAGCACCTGCGTCCAAATTCTTAAAGACTAATCACAGAACAATCAAAACGATAACGAGCATAATCGAGAAATCTCACTTGTTCACAACACAAACACATTTACACGGAGAGCTGCACATCTCTCTTCCATCTCCCCTCAACTGCTGCTTCTAATCTACACAGCTAGAAGCTCCTGAGGTAAGGCATCGTTATAGTAGGATTTACATATATTTATTGACTGGAGGGAGGAAACTCTGAAGTCCTAATAGTCCCACTTTTAGACTGCTTACGTAGGTTCCCTGACACATAGGTTGAGTGATTTTGCTTCATACCCAAGCGTTTGTTACTCGAGGTATGCAGGCCACAATGGCACCGCTGTTCTGTGTTTACAACAGAGGATGTACTCCATTAGTTTTCAATTGTCCTTTGATGTCAAAGCTACCAGGGGTGTCAAACATGTGACCCGAGGCGAAACATGAGGTTCTGGTTAGGTTAAAAAGGAGTGATCTCGAATGAAATTACCTTTGTCCAACTTAGTTAATTATAGTGCTGTGAGTTATAGACTATGCTCAAATCAGAGGTGGCAATGACAGTATAGCTGAGGTATGTTTATAAGTATGGCCTTCCAATGTGTGTCAATAACTCTAGGAACTCTAACTGCAAAAGTTAGCTTCAGTAGTCAGCAGCTTCTGGTCTCTTTCCCTCTCTCAGCTTCTTTGTCTGTCTAGGAGGCAGTCGAGCCAGCCTGAGGCAGCGTGTTCGCTAACTAGCCCACTGGGCATTGGTTTCCCATAGAACCCTCCGAGAGAACACTCTGCCATACCCACGGCATGAGAGCATATCACTACATTACCCATTCCCCAAGAAATAATGTGTCACTCAATCCTCCTCCTCAGTCGGGACATCTGGAAATAAATAGAGAATCAATCAGGAGCAATCAAGCTGAACGACCATGTTGAAACACATGATCCACTAGTTGGTTTCGGATTAACTTTGGTTCCTAAGGTGGTTTTCTTAGAACCAAGAACTGGAGAAAAACAACAACACAGTATTTCACAACGTTCCACCATCAAGACTGGAGGTTTTCTGTGGTGTCAGAAAAGTGAAATGTTTTATTTCCCTCTCTCCTCTCCTCTCTGTTCCCTTTCCTCTCTTCCTTCCTTCTCTCCTCTTCATTCCCTTTCCTCTCTTCCTTCCCTGTCTCCGCTCTCTTTTCAGCAAACCAGTGTTTGTTCGCCGGATAACAAACACACCGGGGACCTCCAGACGCACTACACTCGCTGTGACACTTCACACTTCCTGCGAACCAATCGCAACATCCCTCTAGCATGGAGGGACGAAATCTGTGGCCCTTGTGGCCTGTTAATGTGATGTCACGGCAGCTCTGGCTCTTACGAGAGCTTCTTTAGCAAAATGGCTTTAACAGCGCTTAAACAACGCTCGAACTAGCCCACTGTGAACGAGCCCCAAGCCACACTGCATTCCATCCGCTACCTAGTCTCACTTTGACAGGCGCTGTTAAAAAAAAAACAGGGATTACAACACTGCTTGGTTCCACTGGGCTGGTTTAAAGCTTTGGTGACAGGGGGAAGGCCGAGCACCAGGCAATGCCCCTTTACGAGACACATGGCACCGTTTACACTCGCTACGCGCTAAGACTCTAAGAATCCATCAGATGTTGATGAGAATGTGATTGATGGTTACAGAGTGTTATGGCTGTGCTGACTTAAGCAGGCTGAAAATGAAAGCGATTCATAACCAGAACGGTTACGCAGGGCCTGTAAAGGCGTTTCTCAGATGTCCTGATGGAGAGGTTAGTACAGTACATTTGTCCTGTCCTGTAATTCTTCCTGTCAAATTTTGACGGGAGATTATTCAGTCAACATACATCAGGGTTTCTTTAAACTATGGGTCGGTACACTATTTCTTCTTAATTTGGGTTGTTGGAGGAGGGTTTGTGTCACGGGAGGACGGTCATCTACTGATTTGGGTCTCAAGATGAAAACGTTGAAGAATCCCTGAACTATATAATGGAAGAAGTTGAAAACCCCCACAGATACTTCACACTGGGCACACACTGGTTAAATCAATGCTGTGCCCACGTCATTTCAATGAAATTACGTTGAACCAATGTGGAATAGACGTTGAATTGACGGCTGTGCTCAGTGGGTTGCTGTTGATGCATCACCACTTTGTCATGAACTGTGTCATGAATGCCTATGTATAGCTAGTGTTTGTCTTTGAACCCTGCCAACTGTACACTCAGTAGGTGATATGACCAATGGGAAAGGAATTTTTACAGAACTTTCTCTTGGACAAAGAGAACTCCATGGCTGAATCAGATTGCCGGTATGTCGGTATGACTTGGATGATATCTGACCGTGGCACAAGAGGTCACCATTACTTGATGGTTCAACAAGTTGAACACTTTCTTCCACCTCAGAGAAAAACCTTTAAAAGTTTTTGTTTTTGTTTTTTTGTCTGTCTGTCTGTCTGTCTGTCTGTCTGTCTGTCTGTCTGTCTGTCTGTCTGTCTGTCTGTCTGTCTGTCTGTCTGTCTGTCTGTCTGTCTGTCTGTCTGTCTGTCTGTCTGTCTGTCTGTCTGTCTGTCTGTCTGTCTGTCTGTCTGTCTGTCTGTGTGTGTGTGTGTGTGTGTGTGTGTGTGTGTGTGTGTGTGTGTGTGTGTGTGTGTGTGTGTGTGTGTGTGTGTGTGTGTGTGTGTGTGTGTGTGTGTGTGTGTGTGTGTGCGTGTGCGTGTGCATGTGTGTATGCATCTGTGTGCGTGTGCATCCATACAGGTCTGTGTGTGGCATGTATGTTGAATTCTGTCCTTATCTCTACCGCAATTGAGTTGTTTTGTGCACAATAACACTACCACAGTTTGATTTACCAGTTGAATTTGATTTAACAACGACTCACAATGTCACAAGCTGCCACAGTCAGCCACTGCTGCTAATTTGTGTGTGCGTGTGCGTGTGTGCGAGCAAGAGAGTCCTTGGCTTTTAAACAACTTTGACACAGAAAAGCCGCCTGGCAACAGTGCCCAGCTTTCCAGAACCAGGGCACTGTACATCCGTTAGGTCGGTTAGGTCACAGGGTGGGAGGCTGGTGCTTTATTGATTTTCCTGGCAGACTATTGAGCCGAGTTGCCCGGCTCAACCTCCTCCCTCCAGCATCGCAACCTTCAGCTGACCTCTTCACAGTTCAGCGTTGTGGACAACTTTCCCTTTTAGACGAGTGTTTCTATGGGCATTTGAACTGTGGGGTGTAGTCACTGTTGACAATTTTTGGGGTGAATTAATAAATCATCAATCCATTTGGGTACACCCTTTCTAAAAATACAATTTAGTCAGATCTTTTTGAGAGTCTTAATCACACCATGTATCTGTATATTTTACTTAGCTAGTTTTCTGGTATGATTTCACCTTCGTTTGGGACTTCTTTACCGCAGTTAAAATAGATTCCTCTTGGAAAGCAGGAGGTCTGGCCATTAATCCAGCTATCTGCTGGCTGTCACCAGAACCACCCAGCCTTTTATACTCTGTAGGACTTGGCAAGGGAAGAGATAAAGTGCTGGACCTTAACAGTCTTCACTGAATGTTTTCTTAGACAAGGACCCTCCAAGTTAAACTGGGCTCTATCCTCCTCAGGGTCTAAGAGAGAGGGGTGGGGAGCAGCCTTTGCGGCCTTTTCAAAGAAAAAGAAGGAAAACACTAAAGTTTTGTTCTCTCTCTCTCATTTCGTTCTGACATCACAGGAACCCTGTGAAGAAAAGTGGGAAGTGCTTTGTCATTTTTACGTTGAGTCTGGAAGGGGGCTCATTGGGAATACACAGCTAGCTCTAGACATGGGATATATACTAACGAGGAGGCCTTGGTTGATGTGACGTTACTGGCAAAAGGGAAAGAAAGGTCCATCATGGCATCACCTATAGAACAGTGCTTGGACTTAGCCACTGACGTCTCCTTCCTCTTGAACTCAAAACATGGAATAAGTGACAAACAACTTTTACTTCCTAAAGGAACTTGCTCGCCCAGTCCATTGAGAGAGAGTCGCTCAGTCTAACCACACGAGGCTGTCAGACACAAGATAAATGTCCACATGCTGGAGATAAGAGAGGCTGAAGGCAGAGGAGACAGCCCTCAAGCCCCACATAACTTCTGACGGATGGTTGTTTGGTCTCCCGCTTATTCCGTTGGTGTTTCCTCTGTGCCATGCACCTCTGACCCTGCCTGTTGGAATCCTCTGATGGAGAGAGGAGCTATCAGCTCACAGTCACAAGACACGACCAGCAAACATACCAGGAGAGTGGGGGAGATAAGCACGTTCTGCTTTTTTTCAGCCACATACAATGTTTACCACAACCAGTTGAAAGTGAAGGATGCAGTAATTCAGCAGTAATGATGAGGAATGTCATCCTGAGCTTTGATGTGGTAAATATAGTATATTGAGTGGAATTTCAGTGTAGTTGAAAATTCACTAATCAGTGATGCTTAACCTCGTTCGGCCTCAGTGTATGATGATGAGGTCCCACACTGGACTATGTGTGTGTGTGTGTGTGTGTGTGTGTGTGTGTGTGTGTGTGTGTGTGTGTGTGTGTGTGTGTGTGTGTGTGTGTGTGTGTGTGTGTGTGTGTGTGTGTGTGTGTGTGTGTGTGTGTGTGTGTGTGTGTGTGTGTGTGCGTGCGTGTGCCTGTGTGTGTGTGTGTGTGTGTGCGCTGTATGCGTAGACACACTTGTCGGCCTGACATTCCTCACCTCAGCATGGAAACAAGCGTATCTATTCTTAAAGGGAAAATCCACTCAAAAACTATATTTTGGGATTTATTTCATTAGTCCACTGTTGATACAGTCCCGAAATGTTTTGCATGTCAGCTGTCACATATTAAAGATACTGGACTTTCAAGAAGCAAAGTGTCACCGGCCACATCAGCATGAGCTAAGAGGTCACACACTAGGCTTGAATTAACTATGGCCACCCATACACAGACCTGTGAATGCCACAACACACACACATTCACTCACACGAGCACTCAAGCATAGACACCCGTTTACACATAAAATCAGCACAAGCCCTCTTAGGCCTGTAACCTTCTGTGAATAAGTAGTCTGCAGATTTCTCCTTATATGGTAGAATATGTGCTCTTCATCATCTAGATTGGCAGTGCTTCTGTTTCCAGGAATAGAAATTGAACGTAGAACCATTACACTCACTTTACAGTCTAAAATAAAGTGCTAAGTTCGTTCGCTCTTTGCAACTATAACTCTTCTGAGCATTCAAGTGTCCATGTGAAATCAAGTGGGAATGTCCTTTCTATCCATTCAATTGTAAGTGTTTTGGGCGCTGCAGGAAATTGGCTCCATGTAAGCAAAGAACATGAATTTGTCAAGGAGTTCCAGGTTTTTGATCAGGGAAAAATATATAAAAAGCTTTTTATATCTACATCATCAAGAGGAATTTACAGGGAAGCAGGGAATCTTGCAGAGTTCATTTGGACACTATTTCCATCGGAAGCATATCCCACTATTTTTCCATACATCATCTAAGTTTTTGAGTGTAGCTGCATAAGCTTTTTCTTTGAATGTTCCTCTCCCCTGGCTGGTTGAGTTAGCCTAGCCACACTCCCCCGATCCTGAACATTTCCTTGACTGCAGTCCAGTGAGCTCCATGACCTTTGACCTTACACAGAGAGACATATCAGAAAAGTTAATCAGATGACAGAGATGTGCTGACACCTGTCTCACCTTTTGACCCTGTGACCTCTGTAACACCACAGGATTTTCCAGTCCAAGGCTAAATGGGCACTGGAACAAAATAACTGCATCCGATTTTAACGTCCAACATTTGACCCCCATTGGGCTGTTACGGCGGTTTTAATCCTACAATACTACTTAAATCATGAGATAAATAAAATAAGAAATCGGTCTGACCTCTTAAAATGTTTTTTGAAAATTATATTAAACAGTACAGCTTATTCCTTGTATTTATATGTGAGGTTCTGGTCAGATTACAGAACCGTAAGTAGAGATCCAACACACTGAATCTGTTTCCTCAGAGTCCAATACAACGTGTTATACTGTATCATTAGTTTGACCATGCTGGCTGAAATCACTGAAATTGCCGGTAACAGGAAAAAAGTAAAGCCTTGATAGAAATAGATATGTTAGAACTAGAACAGCTCTAACTCAATCAGAATCAATAGAAATCTACTCAAACACTGTTGGAACTGGGCAACATCCTGGATGCCATAGGATCCGACTGTGTTTAATCATGGAGTCAGGTGCCCTGAAACAGCCTTCTTTGTGTGGTCGATCACCTGAGTCCTATTTGCAGAGGGAGTGGTTGTGGTTGGGGCAAAGCAAACAGCCTTCAGGAAACAACAAGGACAAGGTGAGCGGAGAACAGGTAAAGGGGTCAGACCCTGTTACGAAACATCTACTTAGTACTAGAACAATGAGAGGAATTTGGAGCCTGTCTGGGCAGGACCTTGGCCCTCAGACTAACGAGGATCTCTGAGTGTCTCCAGGATAGGGAAAAGGGTGGATGCAGGTTCCTTTTTGGCCAGTGATGCCTCGGTTAGGGGGAGAGGCAGGAGGGCGAGAGAGAGGCCCAGCCACTGTGATACAGAAGTATTTAGAAGGTCAGCTGACAACACCAGCACGTTTGTAATCAGTCATTAAATTAATCAACAATTAAACAATCCGATCTGTAGTCAACGTGTCTGACTTTGTCTGCTTCCTCTCTCTGAGTCAGTCAGATGCACACAGTAGACAATAGGTCTGTTGCTACATCACATAATGTACCAAATCTGTACCCATTTCCTGCAGTCATATGACCAAAGCACCCTCTAGTGGCCTCATGGGTGGAATGTTATTCATATTTTTCATAATTTCATAATTAATAACCATTTCAAAAAACTTTTATGTTTCTATGTCAAACAATGGTGTTATGGCCTCCCGTGTGGCGCAGTAGTCTAGGGCACTGCATCGCAGCGCTAGCTCATCGCGCACCAGCGACTCCTGTGGCGGGCCGGGCGCAGTGCACGCTAACCAAGGGAGCCAGGTGCACGGTGTTTCCTCCGACACATTGGTGCGGCTGGCTTCCGGGTTGGAGGCGCGCTGTGTTAAGAAGCAGTGCGGCTTGGTTGGGTTGTGTTTCGGAGGACGCATGGCTTTCGACCTTCGTCTCTCCCGAGCCCATACGGGAGTTGTAGCGATGAGACAAGATAGTAATTACTAGCAATTGGATACCATGAAAATTGGGGAGAAAAGGGGGTAAAAAATAATAATAATTTAAACAAAAAAAACAATGGTGTTATATTTCAGTCTTCCGTGATGTATATAACATGTAATATTGGGATGCAAACTCAAAATTGAATACATTTCAACTCTATATCTGACATGGTACAGGGGTCTTGTTTTTTTTAAGCCCATAACCACGTGTGTGAGGTGTATACTTTTGTTATAAAGTAGATCTATTTAAGACTACCAAGAAACACTCTGTGTGACCCTGAGTTTTTCCACTGCAGTAAAAGGTTAAAGGACACAATGGAGAGCCAGGGGAGAGTAAAGATGCAGCTTTCAGACAACAGTGATACAAGCCGGAGTAGCAGGAACCAGCCTCAGCAGAGTGAGTGGCAGTTGAGGTTGACGTCACTTCCTCTAACCATGCAACAAGCACGTGCCATCCTGTATAATGCCCTGACACTAAAACCAGCCACCAGATGACATCAACACATCACCATTTTAGTCAAGGAGGAAGCAGGCAGCAGATGTTTGGCCAAATGAGGAAGAGAGAATCCATCATGGATCCTCAAACTCCAACAAGACAAAAGCATTGGAGGAAAGAATCCGAACACATTAGATAACAACCATGTAATAACACCCGTCTGGGAATGGTCCGGAACAAGGGGGCGACCTTGTTCCGGACCTAGTAGAGCCAAGCAGAACCTAGCAGAGCCTATCAAAACCTAGCAGAGCCTAGCAGAGCCAAGCAGAACCTAGCAGAGCCTATCAAAACCTAGCAGAGCCTAGCAGAGCCAAGCAGAACCTAGCAGAGCCTAGTAGAGCCAAGCAGAACCTAGCAGAGCCTATCAAAACCTAGCAGAGCCTATCAAAACCTAGCAGAGCCTAGTAGAGCCAAGCAGAACCTAGCAGAGCCTAGTAGAGCCAAGCAGAACCTAGCAGAGCCTATCAAAACCTAGCAGAGCCTATCAAAACCTAGCAGAGCCTAGTAGAGCCAAGCAGAACCTAGCAGAGCCTATCAAAACCTAGCAGAGCCTATCAAAACCTAGCAGAGCCTAGTAGAGCCAAGCAGAACCTAGCAGAGCCTATCAAAACCTAGCAGAGCCTATCAAAACCTAGCAGAGCCTAGTAGAGCCAAGCAAAACCTAGCAGAGCCTATCAAAACCTAGCAGAGCCTATCAAAACCTAGCAGAGCCTAGTAGAGCCAAGCAAAACCTAGCAGAGCCTAGCAGAGCCAAGCAAAACCTAGCAGAGCCTAGTAGAGCCAAGCAGAACCTAGCAGAGCCTATCAAAACCTAGCAGAGCCTATCAAAACCTAGCAGAGCCTATCAGAGCCTAGCAGAGCAGAGCCACATGGCTGCCTACAAGACAGGTTCAAAGTTTGTGCTTTGGCAACTGGCATGGTGCTGCTCTCTCTCCTCTTCAAATCATCAATGTCTCCAACCAGTATAACACTGGAATCTGGAACATTTATACACAGTGGACAAAATTACAGAATATGGAATTTGTTTATTGGAAGGCTGATGGGGAAAGCTTATGCGGACCTAATCCTCCTTTCACGCTTTGTCTCCAACTTTGGGATCCTTCGGCAGTGATATTACCCGGCAGCGATATGCCAGAGAGTTCACTACTAACAGCCAACCATAAACCACTCCTACACACTCTCGAGGCAGCAGCACTCAAGTTGCTGTGTCTAAGGCTAGGTGGAGTCTGCTTAAATAGTTACAATGAAAACCAAGGCACTCTGCAATATGATATGTGCCATGTGTTGCTTACACTCCACATAACATTCATAACTCCAGAGACAGTGGAAGTTGAACGACCAGTTCATTGCGGGAGAGAGATGCGAACATGTTGTTTATCTAAGTAAACTGTGTGTGAGTGATACCACAACTTAGAAGCTACACACTTGCATGGGCTTTTCATACACACTACATTTCATACCCCTCAAGAAAAAATGTCAGTTGGGAGACCACAGTGTTGGCCAGTGAAACCAAAGAAATCTGTATTGTTTTTCAATCTTTGGTTGCGCTTTTATGAGTCTTCACCTCAAAAACATAGCTCATAAAGTGAAGTCGACCCACCGAACAGCCTCAGTGGGCAGTAGATTACTCACACATGGAGAGAAATTACCCCACGTCATTTCCAAGGGGAAAGACAGCAACCCGCAACGCTGATCTAACCACCCATGAGGATTTACAAGCAGAAGTTCTTTGTCACTCCACGATTTGGTTAAGACTCCACTACGTAAACAAAAGACACCACTCACAATTGATAAAGAGGCTATAGTTGCATTAGTTCAGGTATTATCTGTGATCACCGACAGCATAGATTTGATTTGTCCTTATCTACCACCTCTGTGGTGCCTGATGGAGTCAACCACTTAACCACATCAAAACACAAATGTGGCAACATGGGGTCATTGGGACACAGAGCTCCTATAATGTTTTATGTAACCCCCTATCTTTTAAATCCCAGAAACGTGTAAATTAACCTGTTTCTGAAGGGTTATCTAATTACGTGTTACATTGGAATGAGCCCTAATGCATGCTGGGATTAAGCAAACATGCAACACATTCTGACAGGTGTAAGGCGTGTGTTTGTGTGTTTCTCTCTATCCTCTACTCTGCCTCTCTGAACCTTGCATCATTAGACCATCATCCACCACTCTATCTCTCTCTCTCTCTCTCTAATAAGAAGCGATATAGAATGTGAAGTTAGCACAAGAGGGAAGACTGTGGGCTGATGGTACAACATTTTCAGTTCATGAAATACTGGAAACACTGAGGTTCCAAAAGCACAGGGCATTATAGGCTACACAAAACCTGTTGCTTTCTATGCTCGGAGCTCTATGTGAAGCCTGAGTGCACTCACTGCACTGGAACCCTGAGCTGACAGTGAGAAAAAGAAGACTTATGGCTTTGCTTGTACTGTTCTTTCTTCATCTCTGTGGTAACATCCACTCAGCCAGCCACATAACTCTCCAGAGTCATGAGGCAGCCTACCACTGACCTTAGCTGCCTCTGGCTCTCTCCTCTCCTGTTTTGACATCGGGAAGGACACTGGATGGCCTATTGTGTGTGAAACTAACAGATTTTAGTTGCATGGTTCGATGGTAATTACATTTGAATAGCAGCGGAAATGAGGTGAGGCTAAAACACTACTGCCTGGAGGAAGAAGAAAAACAAGTGTGCATAGCACATAGCCTGGATTCATATCGATGCTGCACAATGTGTCAGTCATTTCTTTTCAGGAAACAATATCCTCCCATCTCTGTCCTCTAACATAAACAAATACAGGAGGAAGCCTATGTCTCAGCTACCATACTTCTTAACCACAGGCTGTATAGAGAGAAGCATAGCGCAGAATACTTACAAGGTACGAATTGTGCCTCTCCAAGAATACGGAGTCGCCCATGATTCAGAACAAGTGTCCACATATAAAGTAGCCTATCTAAAAGTGAACGAGGAAAGAATATAAATGTTAATCGAATCCCTCCAAAAGTAACGGAACGAGTGTTATCCTTATATCCTCACCACTCGCTGTATCATCAATTTCGATTGAAGAAAAAAGCTACAACAAAAAAAACACTTAACAGGTTTATGCTGAATAGTCAAATCCCCGAATAGGACAACACTTGTACGGTTGGAGGTTATGCATGCCACGGAGGACAGCAGTGTCAGTGCGCAACAGCTCCCGCTCCATGCTGGCTACTCCGCTCTGTAGTGGACCTACTGCTGAAGTTAGCGAAGCTGCGCCGCCGTTCTGAACAGAGAGGAAACGAGTCAGGGAGAGGGGCGAAAGGCGGGGCACCTCAAGGGAGCACACGGAGAGCGAGTGGAGAAAGTGAAAGAGATGAACGACCAATGCAACAACAACATAAAGATATTCAGTGCATTTTTTGTGCAGTGTTACAATGCATTTCCTGCAATTCTACACATTTATCCATGGGGTAGTGAGACACTTTTGCCATTTTAAAGCTAATTTCTTGCAGTTCTTTATATTGTTTCCAGTACTTATGCCATGTTCATGATATCTGTGTGAGAATGACTGGAGGTCAGGGCCCCTGTAACCTAATGTAGCGGGTGTAGAAGAAACGCCTGAGTGGGTCCCCACTTTCGGTTTTCAGGGGAAAACATATAGCTAGGTTGAAGATACCTTGTCCCTGAAAACCGATTGTATATTCAGTTGAGGATGGGGCCCTGAGCAGATGCCCTGCATGTCAGGTAAGGTAAACTGGTGATGATTAGGCCTACTATATACAAGGTCTATATAGCTGGCTAGACTACTTTACCTAGCAATAGAAAAACATGTAAAAAGCTAGCTGACATGGGCTTATTGAGTGACTGACATAACAAGTGAAAAACTGCTGATGCACGACGGATTTTTGAAATTGCACCCTGTGCATTCTACCTTTCCAACTCTCATCGGTAAGTTGAGACCCCGACTGAGTTCCCCAAAAACATTTACAAAACGCACACATAGGCGAATGAAAAGGTGCCTTTTCCAGTGCACCCGGGTCCATTTCATCTTCCCCTCTATCAGTGGAACAAGCTCTCGTTTCTCAAGCTGTTATAAGCTGTTTACTCAATCACCCTCCCGTTGTACAATTATTGTAGGCTGTATTATGCATGGTTGTCACAGCGGTGTGTAATTGGATTAAAAATAAACAGTTCACCCCATTGCTTCTACAGAAACTTACAAAGATTCAACAGCCTTTGGGGTAATGATGCAGGGAAATGACTGTAACCCAATGAATGTGTTGTGACCTCATCACAACGCAAAACCCCTTCTGTACATTGTTTGCGGTGGGGGGGCTATAGATGAGACCCTCAGACGTCAAAGTTATGCACGATGGCTATGTGTCACACTACTTTTAAAAGGATATTAAAGAGAACTAGTGGCTAAAAATCAAAATAAATGAAAAAGCCCATTAGGGCTTTAGGGGGGCATTGCTGAGTATGTGCAATGCTTTGTGTGAGACCAGAGTTGAGCAATCCTGGCTAAGGTTTTCCTGCAATTTCTACGAACACAAACATGAAATAAAGCGGTTTTCTAAGGTCACAGTGTACAGGACTAATACTGGCCTCCTGTGAGGGGTTTACAATACATTTTCCAGACTTAATGCAAACCATTTCCCTTGCTCTCTATTGGCTAGCTGGCCAGGGGTTTATTGGGAAACTTTCTTCACTGTCTGTCTCTCATGTACAGAGCTCTTTTAGGGGACATTAATACTGTACCAGCCTGGGGGCATGGTTAAACCTCAGGGGACTCGATTGAAAATGACATGCAGCACATGATTAGGGTATGTAGGCTATACACACATTCATACACACACACAAACAGGCTGAACACCAGTGTAATCAGAACGAGACGTGTAAACATCTAAAGAATGTGTGAGGCACAGCAAAGTGAAATCTGCTGACTAAAAGGAAAGGAGGGGTTTTACATTACACTACAGTATAGCTATATCAAAGGGCATGATCACGATCAACTGACGTCATCATTGTTACAATCTGAGTATGGATCCTGGGAAACGTGTTAGTTTGGCCAACCCTGCTTCCTGAAATAAACATAGATAATTAAAAAATGATTAGGTCATAGTACTATAGATGTATTTTTTCCAACTCATTGAGTTCACTCCACTGGGTAAGCATGAGTTCATATCTGAAGGAGACACTTTGTGATCCCCCTGGATAAGTCCTTTGTCTCCTAAAATGGCTGGTTGATAGTCCCAGTGTGACTGTAGCTGACACGCTGACATAGCAGCCTGTGCTGAAGAGGAGGGAGAAGGAGGAGAAGGAGAAGGAGGGGAGGAACGTGGCAGAACATCCCAAAACTCCAGATGTGTTGCGTCACACAACATGGAGCAGTTTGTCCCAACCGAGAAGCGCTCTCAGTGTTCAAACCCTGCCAGTGAGAGAGAGTTTAACTCCAGAAGGAAAGCTGATCAAAAAGAAAAGGTTAGCCGCAGTGGTTTATTAAGTGAAACAGAAGACATGTTTAAGCTCCCACACCTCTCTATTGAGAAAAGGTTGCCAGTTCAGATTCCAAACTGGCCACTGCTATGTTATGTTGAGCAATCCACTTCATTCTGCTTCCACACAGCTGTGTGAGTTAGTGAGTGGGATATACTTTGAATATGCCCGACACTATACCTTCCATCTTCATCTTGCTGTCGAACAAATGCCTCATAAACGTGTCTGGCAAATGTCAACCTAACCAAGAGTCCATACTGAAGCCTACAAACATATTACATACATATTATCCTGAGCTCTTCTTGCAATTTACTCACAGCTCGTCAAAGTATAGGCCTAATCCAACAAGTGAGAAATAGTTCAAAAGTGCAGGTCCCTCCCAGCTTCCTCCCTCACAACGTAAAACTTTGAAAGTGTAAGGCTCCGAGATGGGACCATGATAGTCATCATATTCAATCTGACCTGAGTCATCTTGAAGCACATACATCTTGAGCCTTGGGATTTTCTCTGTAACCTTTAACCTGCTTCTTGTTCTAACGTTCAGCAGCAGAGCCATTTTTTGTTATTGTATTTAGCACTGTGCTTAATTTTTCCACTGTTGGTGCTTCATTTTTCCACTGTTGATTCTGGCATAGAATGATCCTATTGATGGTCGACATATTTCTTAGTCAAGTCATTAATATTTGTGGCAATGAGAGGAGAAAGGTTCAGATGGTAATAACAAAAAGACTAACAGTTGGACAGAATGGGGAATGTTACTACTCCCCAACACATGAAACATAAACACACATTTCTAATAATATTACTAATTTCTTCTTCACATGCTCCATGATGCTTCACACCTCTGTTATTGCTGGTTGTGTGTACATTGGTTGTATGGACTATTGCTTTTTGTGACTTAACTATAGTACAACGTACAGTGTATTGTCACACCCTGATCTGTTTCACCTGTCTTTGTGATTGTCTCCACCCCCCTCCAGGTGCCGCCCATCTTCGCCATTATCCCCTGTGTATTTATACCTGTGTTCTCTATTTGTCTGTTGCCAGTTCGTTTTGTTCCTTCAGACCTACCAGCATTTTCCCCCTTGCTCCTGTCCTGTCTATAGTGCCTGTTTCTGACCTTTCTGCCTGACCTGACTCTGAGCCTGCCTGCCGTCCTGTACCTTTGCCCCACTACTCTGGATTACCGACCTCTGCCTGACCTGACCCTGAGCCTGCCTGCTGTCCTGTACCTTTGCCTGCCCGTGTTCGATTTAATAAACTTTTGTTACTTCGATATTGTCTGCACCTGGGTCTTACCTTCAAACCTGATTGTATATATAACCCTGACATGTTCTACTGTCTGCCATGTGTCTGTTTTTATAACTGGTATTTGGATTGTTGATTCCTGTGCCTGATTCCGTGTGAAGTGATTTACTACCTCCGTTATTTCTCCCAGACTATGCATCTGGAAAAATACTAAATAATGAAATGCACTCATCTGAGGCCATCCTAATACCTTCTGTCATCATAAACTCAGAGCGTGGAGCAAAATGCAAATGTTTACATCGCTCAGTGACTACGTGCCCGCTTTCTCCAGTCAAGTGACTACATGTCTCTGCACTGAAATCACTGAATCGTATGGAAAATCTCCCATAAAAGGATTTACGGCAATCCAATAAATGACAAAATATCCCATAAGTGGTCAAGACCTGTCTAATAAACATTCACAGAAATAGATGTTGTGACATCAAACTCGACATTAAATACTTGCACGAGTTTTGCTGTTGCCCTTTCTGTGATCGTTTGGTGGATTAGTTTTGTTTATGTGACTCTCTTTCCTCATCTAGATATCTCCCATGATACAAGAAAGAGCTAATGAAACACTGCAATAGAAAAATAATAACATTTAACCCTGGACAAATTTACAGCACTTGTTTGTCCAGTTTTTTCTTTCGTTTGAGTTCACGCTCTCTTCTCTGTGAAACACCATCTTATGAGATAAGCACGAGAAGGGATCTGGGGAATACAAACAAGAGCGAAGAACAGAAGTGGGGAGAGGGAACGTTGAAGGTTGGGTACACACATAAACGACTTTACTGCGGGAGCGACACAAAGCGACCTGAAGTGATGACCTCAAAGCTGGGGAATGCAGTTTCAACTCTTTTCCAGAGAGGAAAATGTAAAAAAACAGCCGCTTATTACCACTGCGTCTCTCGCTGACATCTTCAAGAACCTCGGATAACGTCACTGTACGAACATGAGTTCTTGCAGAGGAAGAGGGTTAGGGTTAAGACACCCTTCTTCGCATCCACCCCATCCCAAACACACAACACCCCCTGGTCTGGATTCAATCACCAGGCTTCAATCAGCAGGCAACAGGGACCACTTGCCCTGAATCCATTTCTATCCTGAGGGTGAACAGGACTTCTATACATATTGTTTACTCCAGTTGTCCCATCCAAGAGCTATTCAAGAGCTATGCTAAAGCTCAAATGGGCAGAATTTATTTTAAAAAACTCGAAGTTAAAAGTAAAGTAGGAAGGAAGTAAAACACTAATGAAATCCAAGTGTTTCAGAAGACAAAAGGCTGTGGCAATGAGATGGAATCCAGGCTTGCGTGCTTTTTTTGGGTCAGTGTGTCCTAGTTACACCCTCTTGCCTGAATATCTGGCTGCTGACGGCTGGCTATACTTCATCACATGCCTCCCAGTGATGTCGTCACGAAGCTAGGCTTCTCTGGCGAAACTACACAGCTTGTACTCTCCAGCACAGTGGTATGGTAAAAATTAGGATTAAGTTGGTCTGTGACGGATTGGGAGTGACGTTTACCAGGCTACACGCATAACACTGTGCTCTATTTCTCCCCTTAAGTTTTACATGTAGACAGGGCCACTCACATCAACTATTCCCTGTTTAGCTCACTTAAAATATGGCGTAATCTATTCCCTGTTTAGCTCACAACACAGTTTAAGAAATGTCTCTGTTGTGGCTTGGCTTTGTGAGGCTTTTAAAACCATGGCAAATTATGTAGTTGGAATGGCATTCATGTGAGCTGTTAAGGACCTCAAAAGTAGCTTGAGAGGACTTTCACCTTCTGCGACGTGTCCTCAATGTCTCCATGTCAGACAGTCCTTAAGGGGAACAATAGTCCAGAAGACAACCAATGCGGACACAGAGGAACAGAGGAACTGAAGGCAGGCGAAAACCAGACCTAGACAGGGAAATGTGATGTGCGGCTCACGCTGCTTTTACACAGCGACAGAGACAGACATCCTCCACCTACGCACCTACATGTTTTCCACTGACCACCGATGACGACTGTTGCCATGGCGTCGGGGCCTGCCAGCTGTAAGAGACAGCACAATGCTACGAATGTCCATACAATGTCAGTGTCACGCGCCACATTGTTTGTCACATGAAACATACACTAAATCTGATAGAGGACTGACTGAGGGTTACTTGACTAAAGACAGCAATGGGCATGCATTGCATCTGGTACAGACAGTTTCACAGAGATGGTATTTACTTGAAAATGATTTGGTAAAATTATACAAACTACAATTATCAACCACTTTAGACTACATCCCTACCTCATCCATCCCCTTCTCTCCCTTTCCCTAAACCCTTATATCTGAGTCCTACTGTTGGCACCAATACCTTCCTGTGATGGTGTGTCTCTGTCTAAGAAGAGGGAGATGCTTGAGGGCTCCTTGATGAATTCCTCCTCAATAAAGCCAATGTCTCACCCTACAGTAATCAGAGATGGCAGGTCCAGAGAAAACACAGACTCACTGCCGGCTAATGTCTCTCAAGTGACTCTTCTGCACAGCTAAATATCCCTTAATTGTCCTCCCTCAAAAGGAGGGTTGTCTAAATGGGCACACAGCAAGAATAGGAATGGCTACTTTAAATTAGCTGATTATATTGGCCTGCGCTGTTGTGGGTGTAGTACACGGTCTGCTCTGTAGTGTCATTGTGTGATTATGGGCGTTCTGGTCCATTAGGGAATTGCAGCTTGAGCATAACGTTTGGTCTTATGAATTGGTCTCACAGACAGAAATAAAGCCAGAGTGAGACAACCGCATCCACACGCACGCACACACGCGCACACACACATACAAGCAAATACAGATGCATGTACGTGGTCGTGGACATGCACTGAATGTTCTTACTCATCCCCAGCCCTCTCCTTGTCTCTCCCCTCTCTCTGCTGGCCTTGACAGGGTCACCGGGCCTCTGAAGCCTGACCTAGCCCAAACCCAGTAGACATAACAGAACAAGTAGAGTGACAATGTCTGGAAGGGCTGTTCCGGCGTGACTATCCTCTCTAAAGGAAACACAACCCAGTAAACCCACTATATTATACTGAGAGCTGAGAACAACCCACTATATTATACTGAGAGCTGAGAACAACCCACTATATTATACTGAGAGCTGAGAACAACCCACTATGTTATACTGAGAGCTGAGAACAACCCACTATGTTATACTGAGAGCTGAGAACAACCCACTATATTATACTGAGAGCTGAGAACAACCCACTATATTATACTGAGAGCTGAGAACAACCCACTATATTATACTGAGAGCTGAGAACAACCCACTATAGTATACTGAGAGCTGAGAACAACCCACTATAGTATACTGAGAGCTGAGAACAACCCACTATGTTATACTGAGAGCTGAGAACAACCCACTATATTATACTGAGAGCTGAGAACAACCCACTATATTATACTGAGAGCTGAGAACAACCCACTATAGTATACTGAGAGCTGAGAACAACCCACTATATTATACTGAGAGCTGAGAACAACCCACTATATTATACTGAGAGCTGAGAACAACCCACTATAGTATACTGAGAGCTGAGAACAACCCACTATATTATACTGAGAGCTGAGAACAACCCACTATAGTATACTGAGAGCTGAGAACAACCCACTATATTATACTGAGAGCTGAGAACAACCCACTATATTATACTGAGAACAACCCACTATAGTATACTGAGAGCTGAGAACAACCCACTATATTATACTGAGAGCTGAAAACAACCCACTATAGTATACTGAGAGCTGAGAACAACCCACTATATTATACTGAGAGCTGAGAACAACCCACTATATTATACTGAGAGCTGAGAACAACCCACTATACTATACTGAGAGCTGAGAACAACCCACTATATTATACTGAGAGCTGAGAACAACCCACTATATTATACTGAGAGCTGAGAACAACCCACTATATTATACTGAGAGCTGAGAACAACCCACTATATTATACTGAGAGCTGAGAACAACCCACTATAGTATACTGAGAGCTGAGAACAACCCACTATGTTATACTGAGAGCTGAGAACAACCCACTATATTATACTGAGAGCTGAGAACAACCTACTATATTATACTGAGAGCTGAGAACAACCCACTATAGTATACTGAGAGCTGAGAACAACCCACTATATTATACTGAGAGCTGAGAACAACCCACTATACTATACTGAGAGCTGAGAACAACCCACTATATTATACTGAGAGCTGAGAACAACCCACTATATTATACTGAGAGCTGAGAACAACCCACTATATTATACTGAGAGCTGAGAACAACCCACTATATTATACTGAGAGCTGAGAACAACCCACTATGTTATACTGAGAGCTGAGAACAACCCACTATGTTATACTGAGAGCTGAGAACAACCCACTATATTATACTGAGAGCTGAGAACAACCCACTATAGTATACTGAGAGCTGAGAACAACCCACTATATTATACTGAGAGCTGAGAACAACCCACTATATTATACTGAGAGCTGAGAACAACCCACTATATTATACTGAGAGCTGAGAACAACCCACTATATTATACTGAGAGCTGAGAACAACCCACTATATTATACTGAGAGCTGAGAACAACCCACTATATTATACTGAGAGCTGAGAACAACCCACTATACTATACTGAGAGCTGAAAACAACCCACTATATTATACTGAGAGCTGAGAACAACCCACTATATTATACTGAGAGCTGAGAACAACCCACTATACTATACTGAGAGCTGAGAACAACCCACTATATTATACTGAGAGCTGAGAACAACCCACTATACTATACTGAGAGCTGAAAACAACCCACTATATTATACTGAGAGCTGAGAACAACCCACTATATTATACTGAGAGCTGAAAACAACCCACTATATTATACCGAGAGCTGAAAACAACCCACTATATTATACTGAGAGCTGAGAACAACCCACTATATTATACTGAGAGCTGAGAACAACCCACTATACTATACTGAGAGCTGAGAACAACCCACTATATTATACTGAGAGCTGAGAACAACCCACTATATTATACTGAGAGCTGAGAACAACCCACTATATTATACTGAGAGCTGAGAACAACCCACTATATTATACTGAGAGCTGAGAACAACCCACTATAGTATACTGAGAGCTGAGAACAACCCACTATATTATACTGAGAGCTGAGAACAACCCACTATATTATACTGAGAGCTGAGAACAACCCACTATAGTATACTGAGAGCTGAGAACAACCCACTATATTATACTGAGAGCTGAGAACAACCCACTATATTATACTGAGAGCTGAGAACAACCCACTATATTATACTGAGAGCTGAGAACAACCCACTATATTATACTGAGAGCTGAGAACAACCCACTATATTATACTGAGAGCTGAGAACAACCCACTATAGTATACTGAGAGCTGAGAACAACCCACTATATTATACTGAGAGCTGAGAACAACCCACTATAGTATACTGAGAGCTGAGAACAACCCACTATATTATACTGAGAGCTGAGAACAACCCACTATAGTATACTGAGAGCTGAGAACAACCCACTATAGTATACTGAGAGCTGAGAACAACCCACTATGTTATACTGAGAGCTGAGAACAACCCACTATATTATACTGAGAGCTGAGAACAACCCACTATATTATACTGAGAGCTGAGAACAACCCACTATATTATACTGAGAGCTGAGAACAACCCACTATAGTATACTGAGAGCTGAGAACAACCCACTATATTATACTGAGAGCTGAGAACAACCCACTATATTATACTGAGAGCTGAGAACAACCCACTATGTTATACTGAGAGCTGAGAACAACCCACTATGTTATACTGAGAGCTGAGAACAACCCACTATGTTATACTGAGAGCTGAGAACAACCCACTATATTATACTGAGAGCTGAAAACAACCCACTATATTATACTGAGAGCTGAAAACAACCCACTATATTATACTGAGAGCTGAGAACAACCCACTATATTATACTGAGAGCTGAGAACAACCCACTATAGTATACTGAGAGCTGAGAACAACCCACTATGTTATACTGAGAGCTGAGAACAACCCACTATATTATACTGAGAGCTGAGAACAACCCACTATACTATACTGAGAGCTGAGAACAACCCACTATATTATACTGAGAGCTGAGAACAACCCACTATATTATACTGAGAGCTGAGAACAACCCACTATACTATACTGAGAGCTGAGAACAACCTACTATATTATACTGAGAGCTGAGAACAACCCACTATATTATACTGAGAGCTGAGAACAACCCACTATATTATACTGAGAGCTGAGAACAACCCACTATATTATACTGAGAGCTGAAAACAACCCACTACTCTACAAAAACATGCAGGACATATTTGGTGACTTTGCTAATAATACATTTATACGATTTTTTCTGTTGTTATTTCACATTGGTCTAATTTCAAAACGTCCAAATCAACAAAGTCGTGATGTTGAACACATCAAAACCCTTATCTGTCGCACAACCCGAGAAGCTTCAAATATTTGGAGCTCTCGTCCTAAATATTTATGTTGGATTCTAAACACATGGTTCTGAGAACACGGCCTGCAAGCTGTAAAGTCGGGGTCATTGTATGTGTTAGAAGAAGGACAGGGAGCAAGCAGAGAGACGGCAAGCACCGAGTGTATTTTTCCGTTTTGGTTTCATGCCACCTCTTCTGTGTCAGAGTGCCCTAATTGTCAAACATAACGTAGACTGGACCAAGACATTGGTATCTCACCTCCTACACCACACTAGGCCACTGCAACATATACACACACACACTCACACACTCTCAAAGCCCCCAAAAACATTCATGACGTTTCATCTTAGCCTACCAATAGTATAGTTTTGTTGTAAATGACCTCGTTCACCTGACCTTTGAAGCAAACACGACCATAATGGGTTATGCATTCTCTCACATCAGCTTTGTGGGGAATTCCACTACATATCATATTATAGTGTTATACACGTCATACTGTATATCCATAGTATGAAGCACGTGGCATTAACGATGAGTGAACACAAAGTACCACTGTTTATATAGTCTATTGGCAGTCGGTGTAAAACTACTGTAAATAATATTGAATTCATTGTTTGCAGCATTAGGTCCTAACTGTACTTTCCCAGACGTTCTGTAAACATTTACACTAACCCACGGAGGATTTGACAATTGAAACATCTACATTTTGGAGAACGATTCTAAAGGTTTATCTCATGAATTGACTCTCCTTCCAAAAGTTTAGTTATGTGTTGCGTTTCTACTTGAGCTTTTGCAGGCAATTGTGGGAGAGAGAGGGATGGAGGGAATGAGGGAAGAGGGGAGAAAGGTGGAGGTTGAAAGGTCCATCCTGGCTCCACTGCCCTCCCTGGGAGCTCCGGAATGCGTCTGGAATCCTACCCAGACTCCCCCATGTGCCCCACCCCTCAGCTCCAGCCTCCCTCCATCTCAAACCAGCAGGCTCCACTAGCACTGCAACAAAACACACCGAGGTGAGATCTTCAACTAACTACAGCACGAGAGATGGTTCAAACTGATGTGGATGTTACATTGTGTGTTGGAGGTGGTATTCTTGAGAAGGTGGTATTCATGGTTCTTTAACAGACAGCCACTGAGGGGTTTATTTGCAAAGGAGGTGGATATGCTTGTTCCTCACAACCAAATGTAACCCCTGTTCATTACAGCCTACATACCTATACTGTAAGCTATTTGTATGAGCCTTTAATATTCTCTGAGTGTAAGCGGTCCACGTTCTGGTTTATAGAACATGTAAAGATGCTGTAACCACTGTGGGACTACATGCAGTATAGAGACATCTCAGAGGCTTTAGTCCAATACCGTTCTTCTGGATTACCCTACCTACTCACCCTCCTACAGACAGGGTCACCAGAAATGTTTACAACACTCCATGGTCGCCATGGCAGCAGCCGTGAGACACGCAGGAGGAAGCAGAGAGGAGTGTGTGGGCAATATCACCGTTGGGATTACGCAATAGCAAAGCGTATATCAGGCAGATTGTACAGTTTTACGTCCTGCCATTACTTGGCTATCGCAACATTCGATGACCTAAATGTTACATTATTATCAGATGGAGAATCAAATATTTTTGGGGGACGCAACACAATGAATATATATATTTGGGGATTTCACTACTTAGTCTACCCTTTTCACACTACCATAGTTCCTGGAACCGTACAGTATGGTTGGGGTTGGCATGATAGTGTGAAAAGGGTTTTCAGAACCATGTCCTGCAACCCTCCATCTATTGAGTCAGAGTGGATGGTCAACCTAGAGGACAGTGGTCACTCACTGGTCATTCCGTTTCCCTGAGTCTTAATGCACCACAGGCCCTCGCCACGAGTGTGCTCTCAGTGAGAGGTTAGCAGCGTGTGTCCTCCTGCTCTGAGAGCTTCCAGCTGCTCTTGGCTCTGTAGGGGTGAGCCGACACCAAGTGTGTGTGTGTGTGTGAGAGTGAGTGAGTGAGTGAGTGAGTGAGTGAGTGAGTGAGTGAGTGAGTGAGTGAGTGAGTGAGTGAGTGAGTGAGTGAGTGAGTGAGTGAGTGAGTGAGTGAGTGAGTGAGTGAGTGAGTGAGTGAGTGAGTGAGTGAGTGAGAGAGAGAGAGAGAGAGAGAGAGAGAGAGAGAGAGAGAGAGAGAGAGAGAGAGAGAGAGAGAGAGAGAGAGAGGAGAGGGAGACGGAGAGGGAGAGAGAGAGACACTACAGGGATGAGGTAGAGAGGTCTGTATGCTCAGTTGAAAGATGGGCCTGCCTGTTGTTATTACATGTGTATCCAATGACAACATAAGTAAAAGTAGTGGGAACAGTATCAATTGCTAGTGGTACAAGTAGAAGTAGCAGCATGAAAGTGGTAGTGGGCTAATATCAGCACTTTCAATATGATAGAGGTAGTATGCAGATGAGCATACAGTAGCAGGCTGATGAGGTTATTAAGTTATAGAAACTTGGATGGACAGCCCCCTGAGAGAAGAATGTTGGGCTGCTGGTTGGTAGCAGTGTTGGCCAGTAGAGGGCATATTCTAGTCGCTCTGCTGCTGCACTACAATGGAACAGTGTTGGCAAAACAGTGACGATGACAAACCACATGCTGCTAATCTACGGAGTTTAATCCAAATGTGCTGTGTCTGTCGGCAAAGAGAAGAACAGGAGGTGAGAAGGGACAGTTTGGTATGAGTGAATGCAGTGGTGTGTGTGCTTGTCTGTCTGTCTGTCTGTCTGTCTGTCTGTCTGTCTGTCTGTCTGTCTGTCTGTCTGTCTGTCTGTCTGTCTGCCTCTCTGTCTGCCTCTCTGTCTGCCTCTCTGTCTGCCTCTCTGTCTGCCTCTCTGTCTGTGGGTGCAGCACAGTGTCTAACATGAAACCCACTGTGTTACATGGAAGCCATTGTCTCACACTGAACCCAGTAAGACAGTGCTCTGCTCCTCACACAGCGGCAGCAGCAGTAAGTCATTTCAGAGCCTATTAAGTCTCCATTAGAGGGAAGCCCTCCCTGCTGGCTCAGCTAATCTGACACAAGTGTGGCTTCAGACAACCACAGCTCTCAAACAGGCCTCAGCCTGAGAAGCTTCTACCCAGGACTCCGTTTCCCACGCTAACCCATGGGCTTTGAGGCTTATTAACCGCCCTCCTCAGTTTAGGGCAAATTATGATTAATTCATTGATTGACGACTCAAACTGAGTTCTTCCACTGTTCTATGTTCGCTCCATACTTCAGTCTGAGACTGCCATCGTTGAAGTCGTTTGTGGTGATGTCAAAATGAGGGGTGTTGTACAAAACAAAGTCATCTGCATTTGGCTCAGCTCTAACCAATCAGAGTATCAAAGCCAATGACACATTTTCAAAATGCTGCTTTCCCCACGTGGCTCTAGCCCAACCCATCGGTTTCTGGGACCAATCAGAATGGTTAGAATGTGTTTGCGTTCTAGAAATCATCTGGAAGGTACTCAGATCCAGACTCATTGCGGAGAATAAACTAACGTTTGGGTAGCCAGGCAAGTTAATTCAGCCTTCCACAGCAAATTAGTAGGAGCCGTTCATTTTTACAATCGTATTAAAGCCGAGACTAATGTCTTTATATAATGATCTAGACTCCTAGTTAAAGTGCTGGCTCCTCTTTGTTTTAGATTTACCACAAGAACCTCCCCTCTTTGTTTCAATAAGCCTCCCGAATGTATTTCCTTCATTCAAATTATCCAGAGACAATTAAGCTATTCTAAACTGAAATTCACCCATCATTTGGGCTTCTTAATGTAAATGACCCCATGGGGGTCTTGATTCAAATGACTCTGACTTTTGAATAACAAGAACTCAACCTTAGCTCAGCGTCCTTTCCCTGTAGTAACACCCTCCTCTCTCTACTCCTTCCCTGCACCTCCCTCTCCTCTCTCTACCCCTGAAGCCGTCTGCCTCTCTCCCTAATACTCCTCCATTGCCACGGCAGCTCGAGTTTCCCAAAAGGGCCCGAAAGAGAAATGCTTATTCCTGTAATGTCTCCATTCCAGCAGCAGACTGTTCTCGTCTGAGGGGGGCCAGTGGGGTGTGGGTGTAGTGATACAACGTGACAAAGGGTTGTGGAAGCAGAGACCGACAGGAGCAGCAGCATGGACAAAGCCAGGCAGACTAGGCACAGTAAAGTGGGCACTAAGGGGACTCTTTCAGTGTGTTTATTCTGCACACATTCCCACAGTGCACTGGGCTTTGGGTAGAATGATGACATTTTAGACTCTAGAGCAATCTATGGCTCTAGTCTTTTCTAAAATCATAACAAGGGCATTTAAAGGTTTATCAAACACTTGGCTAGAACATGAGCACATCACCAAGTGTATCCAACTGCTAAAACAGACACACACACACAGAGAACACTGAAGTGCGTCAGCGCTATTCAGACCCTGCTCTGGTATGACGAGGGTCTATGATCCCTTCCAAAACAGTGTGAGTGCAAGGGAGGGAGGGAGGGAGGGAGGGAGGGAGGGGGGGGAGGGAGGGAGGGGGGGAGAGAGGGAGGGATAGACACAGGCGCTATGTTTACCTCTGTAACCAAGATAACAGGACAGCTTCTTTCTGCCGTCTATTTAATTAGCTACTAACATGGAGACTGTGGGTATTGTCCCAAATGGCAGCCTATTCCCTATATAGTGCATTCATTTGGAAAAGGGGCCATGAGGCTTTTGTCAAAAGTAGTGCACTATATAGGGAATAGGGTGCCAATTGGGACACATCCTGTGACTTAAGTAGAACACACCATCTGAATAAAGTGAGGGATGGACGATAGAGAGATGAAAGGAGGAAAAGGAGTGATATAAGGTTGGAGAGGAGGAGGAGCAGAGGGGAAAATGTGGACAATGAATGGGTGTTTTCAAAAAGATACAATATATTATCAAAATAATATCCCGACATGTATCTGTAGCGATCTTTTCCCATCACTATCCTACACTGCTCTCACATCTGGAGGCCAGGATACACACCACATTTATACACACACATTCTCCCATTCACTCTCTCTCTCACACACACACACACACACACACACACACACACACACACACACACACACACACACACACACACACACACACACACACACACACACACACACACACACACACACACACATACACACGTCACAGCACCAGGCTTCTGGGAAGGGACCCAGCAGTAGGGTAAGGGATCCATGCCTGGATATGATGTCTATACCCACTGAGTAACTCGTTAGTACTTTATTCTCTGGCCATAGTATTACCATAATTCACACTCCTAAACAATAATATTGTGTTGTAACAGCATAAAAAAAGAGGAATAGACACAGGCGCTATGTTTACCTCCGTAACCAAGATAACAAAAGGACAGCTTCTTTCTGCCGTCTATTTAATTAGCTACTAACATGGAGACTGTGGGTATGTCCCAAATGGCAGCCTATTCCCTATATAGTGCATTCATTTGGAAAAGGGGCAATGAGGCTCTTGTCAAAAGTAGTGCACTATATAGGGAATAGGGTGCCATTTGGGACACATCCTGTGACTTAAGTAGAACACACCATCTGAATAAAGTGAGGGATGGACGATAGAGAGATGAAAGGAGGAAAAGGAGATATACAAGGTTGGAGAGGAGAAGGAGGAGAGGGGAAAATGTGGACAATGAAATGGTGTTAGAATACAATGCAATACAGCAAGGTGACACATCCATACATTATCCTAAGAAAAGCAACTTAATATTTCAAGCACCCACTTGAAGTATTAGAATACTATACAGGGTTGCAGACCAGACCATGCAGAGTGTGCCATATCACGTATTTTTCTATGTGGACATAAGAATATAGCCCTCCATCAGCGTTAGCAGAACAACATACTGAAGGTTGTCAGTTTGTTACCTCAGCTCCCCTGCTCTTCCTGTTTCAACTGACTCCTCCACCGCTTGTTTGTGCAATAATAATAGTCACTCTCCTACAAAGTCCTCCCATGTTACCTTCTATTCACCCCTGGTGAACTCGACCCTAACCCTGGTGAACTCAACTCTAACCCAGCGGGACATGACCCTAACCCTGGTGAACTTGACCCTAACCCTGGTGAACTCGACCCTAACCCTGGTGAACATGACCCTAACCCTGGTGAACTCAACTCTAACCCTGGTGAACATGACCCTAACCCTGGTGAACTCAACTCTAACCCTGGTGAACTTGACCCTAACCCTGGTGAACTCAACTCTAACCCTGGTGAACTCAACCCTAACCCTGGTGAACACGACCCTAACCCTGGTGAACTCAACTCTAACCCAGCGGAACATGACCCTAACCCTGGTGAACTTGACCCTAACCCTGGTGAACTTGACCCTAACCCTGGTGAACTCAACTCTAACCCTGGGGAGCTCGACCTAACCCTGGTGAACTCGACCCTAACCCTGGTGAACTCAACTCTAACCCAGCGGAACATGACCCTAACCCTGGGGAACTCAACTCTAACCCTGGGGAACTTGACCCTAACCCTGGGGAACTTAACCGTAACCCTGGTGAACTCAACTCTAACCCTGGTGAACTCAACCCTAACCCTGGGGAACTTGATCCTAACCCTGGGGAACTTGACCCTAACCCTGGTGAACTCAACTCTAACCCAGCGGAACATGACCCTAACCCTGGTGAACTCAACTCTAACCCTGGGGAACTCGACCTAACCCTGGTGAACTCGACCCTAACCCTGGTGAACTCAACACTTACCCTAGGGAACTCGGCCGAACCCTGGTGAACTCGACCCTAACCCTGGTGAACTCAACTCTAACCCAGCGGAACATGACCCTAACCCTGGGGAACTCAACTCTAACCCTGGGGAACTTGACCCTAACCCTGGGGAACTTAACCGTAACCCTTGTGAACTCAACTCTAACC